>NC_069379.1:30012272-30315303 GCF_021730395.1 Mercenaria mercenaria
AATTATACAGAATAAACTCGATGTATTAACAGTATTCTGGATAAGATTATCTATAAAAAAAGCTGGGTTTTTTTTATCTTTTCCCCCCTTATTATGCACTATTTGCTATAATAGCAGACCTACATCTTTCAGAATGATGAAGTACATGAAATGAGTCATGTAACTGAAGAGGTCTCTGACTCCATCGCAGATACAACACCGGACAACTCTACTTCTACTGACGAAATGACTGTAAAGTAAAGATGGATAGCATAAAAGTGCAATCAGAATTTCTAAGAAATCTGCGTAGCAATAAAGACAACTTTATATTTATAGGTTACAATATAGATTAGGCAAACGTTCTACCATTTTATTAGTTTTGTATGGTCCGCGTTGCCTGTTAACATCTTCCTTTACCCCTGATTTCTCAGTGAGCTAAATATACATTAAAAGGTTAAACTGACAGCAACATTATCTGATATGCTGTTACATACAGTGTTTTCACAGGCTGCGTAACCTTGAGGTAAAATGTAGCATTCATGAATGAATTATAGTTCAGAATTGCAAACAAATCTCCTTTCTGTTGTATGATACAAATGTTATCATTTGGACTCCTTTATCAGTGAGCAGTGAATTTGTGTATTTCACTGTGAATTCACCATATATGTTCCATTCTAATACTAGTAATGCCCTTTCATTTTGCTTATGCGCAAAAGTTTCATACTTGATTAAGTTCAATTTTTGATAATATTATTAAACATGAAAAATCTAGGTGCATGCGTCATTCCTTATAAGTTATTTTAGCCAACCATTATGAGAAATAAAGGAAGTATTCTATGAGTATAAAAAGCATTTGCCTGATAAGTTCAGAGACGAAATAAAATTATACCCGACTTCTTTTTCACCTTTTTTTCGAAATGAAGTCATCTTGTCTTTTTAGAACGATTACTTTAATAAGACATATCTATGCAGTGGCTTTAGTAAATGGGGTTGAACTAGGTACGTGAGACCGCCATGAAATGAAGTTTCAAATACACAGGAAGTCAGATTACCAAATTCACATTAGGCAGCATATATTGAGCATATTTTTAATGTCCTGTTTAAGGCATTTACCTAGATTTTTTTCTAATGAACTTAAAAATGCTTTTAGATTTATTAGTCTCGCCAGCCTCGATGTTATCCAATAAACTTAGATTTGTTTTTGCATCTTTACATCGTTATATCGTAGGTCGTGTTTAGATATGCGATTAATTGTAGTCTTTTTGTTGTTGTTGTTTTTTCTTTCTTCTTTTTTGTAAATAGAAGCTGATGCAAAATATATCTTGTTAAGCCCCTGAGTATTTTGGTGGTGAATTGGATCTCGTTCAATTCCTCAATGTGAGGTTACATCCGCTGATGCATTAGAATACTGGATATGTCCATGAATGAAATTTGTTTGGTAGTTCACGAGTTATATTTTTGAGGAAGAAGCATTTCATGGTCTAGATCTATATCTCTGTTAAAAGTTGCTAGTTTGCATCGAATATTTTACAGAGCTAGGTCATCATTCGTATAGTGGAAATGAAAATGTGATTTTTACATCTGGAACGTCTGATAAGATATATTTAATCTTGTAAATGTGAGTTGACTGGATAAATATTGAAGTGGTCCGCGCAAAAAGGTACCAATCTCCTTTTTTGTTTTGGTCAAAATTGAGTTAGGACCTTTGTGGCATAAAAAAGAACATTCCCCAACGGATTAACTCCCCTTAGCAGCGTATTCTTTTCTTCTTTTTTTTTTTGGAGAGTAGAACATGGTATTTCAGGTATGCAACATTAGGTCTAACTCCACAATGAGTTGACATCAAAGAGTTCAGGGCTTTCATAGCTGTTTTTGATAATAAAAAGATCACAAGCCTTGTGTAAATGGACTACATTTTGTATATTAATAATTTTAAAAAGCATCAGGTATGTGACATTGATATATTTCATTGATATATTCAGGTAAAATGATGCTCAAATCATGGTTTAAATATCTAGCAAAAATGATCCTAATTCCATGGACTTAGAACCTTTGTTGCATAACTCCATGGACTAAGAACCCTTTTTACATACCTCCATGGACTTAGAACCCTTGTTGCAGAACTCCATGGACTAAAAACCCTTGTTGCATAATTCCATGGACTTAGAACCCTTTTGCATAACTCCATTGACTTAGAACCCTTGTTGCTTAAACATACTCGACAAAAACAACTTTTTAGTTAAAAAGAATGATATTAATATTGCAAAATACACGGATCTTAGTACTGTGACTGTTTAAATAGTATGCAATGTATGGATGCAGTTATTTTGGGAAATATCACAACCGAATTTTACAAAAACGCCTTTTTCCAACATTGTTATGAAATGGAGAAAGGTACTTTTTTGCAAGGACCACTTCAAGGTGATTAGTGTACATAGCATACGGGAGTACATAGCATACGGGAATATGTCTTTTTAAAAGGAATTCCTATAGTTTTTTATGCGCATCTTTCTGCGCAGCCGACACTTTCTATGAAAAACTGAACTGAAGTCAACATTTGTTGAAACATGTTACAGACAATCTTAAATATGAGGAATTTTGAATGAAATAACATTTTTGATAAGTTATATCAGTAATCAAATGTTGATACTGGTTTATGTTGTATTGACAAGTATCATGCCTGACAGGTATCTTGCTATTTTTGTGGTTGTGTTTTCACATCGCATTTTAGTCCAAAGACAGTGTTGTTCATATAATGTAACATAATTGACTTAGTACTGATAAGACAATATCACCTTTCAGATTATTTAGTATTCAATTATAGAAAAAATTAAGAATTTTTAAAACTTTTTTTAACTTTTAGCAGACATACATGTAATCAATTTGGCCTGGTTCGCGCCATTTCCGTCCGAACAGGTGTTGTATTCTAGCGGTCTTAACATAAAATTTAGCCTGGTGACCCATACATTTTTAGCCATTTTTATGCTCACAATACAATTATCTATACACAAGAAGAAAAAGAAAAAATTCTATGAAAGAGTTTTGTCAAAATTTAAAAAAAATATTCTTCACTATGGGTAGTTTTCATTGAAAAAAGTTCACAAAAGTAAATACGAAACAATATTTTTTTTCATTTGTACCCATTATTGTAAGGATAGAGTATTACAAATATGACTATGATATCAAATAAGTATATAATAAAATCTGTAAAAAGAAAAAAACATATTGTGCTGCCTGGATGTATATTTTGGTTGGTATTTATAAAAAAAAAACAGAAAATTATGAAAATGTTGAAAAACCGCTGACAGTTTCAGCAACAGTGGGTGTGTTCAAAACAATTTTTCACAAAAACAAGCCTGGTGACCTATTGTTTTTATTTGTTCATTGTTTTCAGCACAAATTTTCCTATCATATATGTGAATTAAAAAAAATTCTATGAAAGCAAAAAAACTATACGAATTCTCTTTAACTCTGTGCTGTTATATTTCTGGTCCTTTTGGATCATGACGCACGTTCAATTTTACTATAACCATAAATTCAGCTTAAGCCTTGTGCTATGGGCATGAAGGTTTGCACACTTCATTACCTCTCTTAACCCTCAACCTTCGGAATCTATATAACGGACTGATCGATCGTTTAATTTGGGCAGTACAGCTTATTATTCTGCATAGCGAACAGCGCAGACCATGATCAGCCTGCACGGATGTGCAAGCTGATCTTGGTCTGCACTAGTCGCAAGGGCAAAACCACTTCCCGCCAGCAGGCTAAAGGTTAAGCAGATTGCAATTATTTTGACTGAATGCGTCTCATGTTTCCAGCTGATCTTCTGATAATTTTTTTTTTCTGCTGATGTAACAGAAATGTACACCTGTCTTTTTACGAACTTTATAGATATTCTTGTCGCTTAATAGCAATTTTGTTTATAAATAAAATACAATGTGTTTAACTTTTTTTATATGCCACTGATATATACATCGTATAAATGAAATGTTTTATGTGCTATTTATAAGAAAGATATCTTTGTTAATCAGAATTAAATAGCTCCTCATTAAACTTATTTTTGTTCACTTATTGCTGCATACAAGTCAGGTTCTAACAAGCGGTGTCGTGAGTATGATTTTACTATCCTGGTTGCCTAACCAACTTTTTTTTGAAGGTAGAGTTATGTTAGCTTTATAAGTATATAATAAATATAGTTTTAACTTTATTTTAGTAGAAATCCATTGAAATGCAAGGTGAACAAATATATATATACTTCTGTTTGCTTATGTTATGCAACCAATATAGATTGGGAACAAGCAAAAGAAACATTTTCTTCTTCTGGAAAACACTTAAATGCAATTTACTGTCAGTCTCTGTTAAACGCTACCTATTGTTTACTTCATTATTGATCATGATGCGTATAATTATATAACCTTTTGGAAACTTATGTACGGTATGTATTCTGTTCTCCGTGGAAGCTTCCATGAAGCACATGATTTATGTGTGTTTTATTTGCTTAGTTTGTGTGTGTGTGCTCGGATTTAACGTATTTTGCAACACTTGTTTCAGTCATATTCACGACAGTGTCTTATTATAGCAGTGAGCACAATGCCCAATTTTATAGTGCTGCGTCACTTTAATATCCCGCCGTAGACACGTGACATGATTCCCCACACAGTCACATTTTATTCTGACACCGGACTGATGAGTCCTAGAATTATCCTCTTAATGCTGAAAATCACGCCAGGAAACCACTAATTAATACCATTTTTACGTCTTTGTTATGACGTGACCAGGGATCCAAGCAACGGCCTTCCGCTCTCGAAGTGTAAGCTCTACTACTTGAGTACCGAGGCAGTTGCTTGGTCAAGGTCACGATCATTGTTAATAAAAACTAGAAAAGTGTTATCTCTTAATATCTTCAGTTAGGAAACAGGTAACAGAAAAAAAATGTAGTAAAGATGCTTGTATAGAGAACAATGTTTCTATATCAATAAGGGTAGCTTAGGTCAAGGTAATTGTTACTAAATATAGAAAAAATGGTTTTTGATCAATAATGAAGTAAGGAATAATTAGCTTTCAAAGAGACTTATATCAAATAGCATTTAGGTGTGTTTTTTTAAAGGCAGACAACGTTTGTGAACGTTTGAAATGCAGGGGTATTGTTGCTACAGACAGGAGAATATTATCTTTTAAACATTGATAAAGTGAAAATTCAGAAAACACTACAGTTAGGTTTAATTTTAAAAGGCGTTTCGGTATCCGGGCAAAGACTTTGCATCCAGCAATCCATGTCTTAGAATAAGTTTTTAGCTCGGACCAGGTGTCAGGATTCATATGTTAGTTCCCTACGAAACGAAAAACGTTGTCTTGTACGAATACTCTATCACTAATTAACACTTTTTACGAGCTGCGTACGCCATTTGTGTGGCCTTAGCTGCGACCAGCTTGCCTATTCGACAGCACTCGTAAGTTCGATACCCACATCGTTAGCATAATTTATAATTTTAGTTTCAGCATCATGCTGAGTGTCTCCTGGTATGCCAGAGATATTTAGACACATTCTGCTGTCATACTGCTCCAGTCTGTCAGATTCAAGTTGAGGGGCCGTCAAGTTTATAGAAAATTCGGTGTTTGATTTCTGCAGAGAAGAGACTACATTGTGTAATTTTTCTGTTTCAGTCTCACAGAATTATTTGATTTCCTACCGAATTTCATGCTTTATTTCTCTCACAATATCTTACGTTAATTGTTCTTTTATTGCACGAATCGCTTTCAAGTCTTCTTTTGAGAAAGCGGGCGCCATATTGGATCGACAAAAAAGCAGCACAACAATTAAACTCTTAATCAGATTATTCAATATCAAAGTCACTACCACTTTCTTTTCTGTTGTTTTCCCCTTCTTGGCTTCTTGCCGAATGACGATTTATAACGGTTTTTATGGTGGCGCGTTTCTAAGTCAAAAATTTCGTTTGAGATGTCAGGAACTTGTCACACTACCCGTTTCTGCGTTATATCAAGGCACTTCTAAAGTAAAATTAAATGCTTAGATCTACCGGAATTCGGTTTTGTAATGAAAACATATTTGTTTTGCTCATACCCTCGTGGCGATGGATTCCATCAGGAATGAGGTGTCGAGAGTGATTCATATAAGTTGAAAAACTTCCTTCACAATCGACCTAAAATAAATTCTGTATAAATTAACTTAGGGAAGCTAATCTTAAAAATAAAAAAGGAGAAATATTCTAAGTCAAGAAAAAAATCCTTACCAGTTAGAGATAGGTGTCAAATACTTCTCAAAACTGGATGTACCATGCATGTTGTACTACAGAAAAGTGGTCTTGATTTTTCCTTATGACGAGTAATAAAAAAATTACAAGTAACAACAAAGGGTAGTAATTCTAAACTCATGATGGTGTACAACTGAGCCAACTTACATCAAAATCCCTCCATGCATGAACAAGAAATGTCCAGGACAAAGTCATATTTATATGTGATGTTTGGCCTCTTAAGTGGGACCTTGACCTTAGAGCTAGGGACTTGATCACACATCGTTTATCCATGCTTATCTTCTTTCTTCTTTTCGTTCGTGCCTACACTGTCAGAACAGTAGCCTCGATGAAGATTGTGGTTTGCCGCAGATCCTCAATGCCTCCATACAGTTTCTGGTGGATTGAGGTATCTATCGGCCAAGTCGCAGCTCGCTCCTGGTCATGCCTTTTACATCTCTGAAGTATATGCTCCGCAGTCTGATCTTCTCCGCCACATGGACAAGTTGGCGATGATGTCAGTCTGTATTTCTTATACATGTGAGCGTTGAGCTTGTTGTGCCCTGAGCGGAGCCTGACCATCATCACTTGTTCAGACCGATCAAGGTGATGAAAAGCATCTTCCTCCATCCTTGGTCTCGTTAGTGCCTTGGTGATGGTGACTTTCTCCTTGTAACTCACACGTTCTGTTGGTTGTTCTGACTGAGCTCCTAGCTTAGCCAGTTTGTCTGCTTCTTCATTGCCTGCAAGTCCACAATGGTATGGAATCCACTGAAGTGCTACTTTGCAGGTTATAATCAGGCTCTGCATTCTCCTGGCTAGCTGTGGAGCTTTATTGTTGATCAGAGCTACCATGACAGACAGTGCATCTGTGAGAAAGACGACTGAGGAGCTTTCTTCTGCCGAGTCTTCAACCATTGAGACGGCCTTCATGAGTGCTTCAGTCTCTGCCTTGTAATTGCTGCAGTGTTTTCCTGTGGCTGCATGTAGTGTTTCTCTCTTGCCAGATGGGTATTCAATGAAAACTCCTGCTCCTCCATCTTTGACGGCGCATGTGGCTGATCCGTCTGTATAGACATGAGTCCATGATTCCGGAGGATAGTCTTCATTGATCATAGCAAGTGTGAGGCTCTTCCGAATGCCTTCATCCTCTTCCTTTCCGCGGTCAAGACGAGGAACAGCAAGTATCACAGTCACTGAGGACAGATCATTCGCTAGTGGGTTTATAATGTCTTCACTACCTAGGGGAGTCGTTGGTATGTTCAGCTCAGTTTTGAACTCTCGGTTGAGTTTCTTTGCCTCGTGTACGAAGCAGCTACGTTTGAGCCGATTCTTTGTGTAGCCATCTAGCTTGGCTTTCATGGGATGGTCTTGAAAATACCTGAACTTCTCTGCTTGAAGCAGAACCTTTGCATGTGTTCTGTCTTGTAACGGCTGTGTGCCAGTTAGCTTCTTCATGAAGGAGATTGGTGTAGACTTTGTAGCACCTGTCATGACCCGCAATGCTTGGCTTTGAACCTTGTCTAAAGCCTGTTGGTTAGTTTTGGCAGTAGTGGACCAGGCAGTTGAGCTATACTCTATAGAATAGTGTGGTGGACGATTTCTCTGTATTGATCGATACAAACCAATCTTCAGCCCAAGCTGAAAGCTTGTTGATGGCTTCTTGCATCCTGTATGTGGCTGTAGTGGCATGTTCTTCCTTACACCATAACACCAGATCGTCAGCGTAGAAAGCAGCCTTAACTCCTTTCGGTAGTTCAGACACCAGATCATTGATGAAAAGCAAGAAGAGTGTAGGGGATAAGACTCCGCCTTGTGGGACACCATAACGCAACAGGAACTTCCTACTGCTGGTATGTTCTAAACTGACTCTTGCTCTCCTGTTGTGGAGGTATGACTTAATCCACCTCAGCA
Organism: Mercenaria mercenaria; assembly: GCF_021730395.1. NCBI lineage: Eukaryota > Metazoa > Mollusca > Bivalvia > Venerida > Veneridae > Mercenaria > Mercenaria mercenaria. The sequence continues at coordinate 30,020,417 of NC_069379.1, forward strand.
TGTGACCTCCTACTCCAGTCTTCATCAGCATGACGAGGAGTGCATCAGTCCAGACTTTGTCAAACGCCCTCTGCAGATCAATCCATGCTGTAAGCACGACTTTCTGCTCTTGGAAGGCGTCCTCTATCTCTTGCGATAGATAAGTGGTCTGGTCCTCAGTTGAGCGGAATTGTCTGAAGCCAGCTTGTTGCATTGCGAATAGGTTGTTAGTCTCCATCTACCATTTCAGGCGTGCATTCACAATCCTCTCGATGGTCTTTCCAACACAGCTGGTTAGGCTGATTGGGCGGTAGCTTGCAGCATTCTTTGGATCCTTCCCTTTCTTGTGGATGGGGATCATGACCGCCTCTTTCCATATCAGAAGCAGTCCTTGTGTCCAGCTGTAGATGTAAATTTCCAAGAGTTTGCAAATTGCTTCAGTGCCTAGATGGGTCAGCATTTCATTTGTGACTCCATCTGGTCCAGGAGACTTCTTTGTCTTCAACTGCCTAAGAGCTGTCTGTAGCTCATGCAGTTTAAGACCCTGCTTCATGCATTCTGGTGTCACTTGGCTTGTCTGCCTTTCCCTTTTTTCTCTTCGGGCTTCCCTTTGCCGTTCCCTGTTGATGGAGATGTTGGAAACATCTTTGTAGTTTAGCAAACGTGTTTACCCGTCAACAGTTCACCATTCTCTTCCAAAGTTACTGAGACTCTTCCTCTTCCTGTTTCTTCATCGTTCAGCTGTATCGTCAATCTCCACAGCTTTTGGCCATCTCGCTCTAGGCTGAGCGAGGCTGTTTTGTTTCTCCAGCTCTTCCTCTGTGCTTCCCGTTTGTGCCTGAGGAATTTGGCCTTGGCTTGCTGTAGCTGGTCTAGGTTACTTTCTTGTGAGGGATTGTTTTCTGCTTCCTCCCTGGCTTCTGATGACTTTGCCTGTAGATTCTCCAACACATCACTCCAGTAGGGCTTATCCATGCTTATTATTTGTGTCAAATAATGTTGAAATCGGACCATGCATGTCAAAGTTATGGACTGAACATGAAGACAACATTATCAGTATATATGTAGTGAAAATTGGCTAAGTTCAACCAAGTACTGGGACCTTGACCTTTGAACTAGTGAAGTGGTGTGAAATTACTTTGAAATCGGACCACGCATGTCAAAGTTATGGCCCGGACACGAACACCACCCCTTCCGGAACACACACTCACAAACACACACTCGGGGCGTTGAATACTTCATGTCAGGAAGCCATCCACCTGGCTTACGGAAGGTCGGTGGTTCTACACAGGTGCCCGCTCGTGATGAAATAATGCACGGAGGGGCACCTGGGGTCTTCCTACACTATTAAAGCTGGAACGTCGCCATATGACCTATCATGCGTCGGTGCGACGTTAAATCCAGCAAAACACACACTCGCACACACGGACAGGGGAAACACTATATGCTCCCCCCCCCCACCCTCCCCCACCACCCATGGCGGGGGAATAATAAATCATTTGTCTCAAAGTGAAGAAAATAAAAAAATCTTTTGTGTTCCTTGTATGTGCAATATAGGTGATGGAAAAAATGGAAACAACAGGATTTTAAGTAAGAATAAATTGATGTACACTGCTTGTCAGTTTTTATTCACAGAAGATAAATCCCGATGCTATTTGCTAATCAAATTTTGCATAAATGAGTCCCTTCTCAGACGATATCAAGATTACCTATAGTTAGTAGCCAGATTAGTTTAATGTTATAATTGCTAAAAGATCCAAAAATTATAGGAAATATTTGAAGTAAATCAGTGTAAAAAGTTTTGTTTTTTTTAATCTATAATTATTGACAATTATCAGTCGGAACCACAGGAGTACACTTTTCAGTACACCCGAGTTTGTGAGTATTTTTTAAAAGTTGAAAGTAGGAAAACTTTGGATCGTATTCATGACAAGGGCGGAAGTCCGGCAATACATGACGGTCGGATAAGGCCTAACAATCTGCGTTTCCGATCTCGAGCTCTTGTTACCGGGATATGTCAGACAGGGTTTTCCCATATTTTGCCAGGGAAAACTCATCTTATACACCAGGTTCTAAGATGACAACACGTAAATTCAAACTCTATATACTATGATAAAACAGTGCTTAAAAGAAAGCATTAGTTCCACTTTATAATATAAATATACTAAAATTCTAATTAAAGAATACAGCCCGCCCGCTTAACTCAATAGGGAGAACGCAGATCTACAGATCTTTGGGTCGTGAGTTCGAGCCTGGCCGAGGCGTATGTTCTCCGTGACAATTTGATAAAAGACATTGTGTCTGAAATCATTCGTCCTCCACCTCTTATTCATGTGTGGAAGTTAGCGATTACTTGCGAAGAACACTGGTTAGGTTAACTGCCCGCAGTTACATAACTGAAATACTGTTGGAAAAAGGGCGTTAAACCCAAAACAAACAAACAAATTAATGAATACGGCATGCAATTAGAAGAATCTTGTATACTCTTTGGATAGGTATATCATGGCATCTTGTTATCGCCTAAACAGTGACTGTCGGGCCTTATGGCGGAAAGGGACAGTCAATTTGAAAATCGGAATTCATACCAGTGCGAAAAACTATCATAATAAACTGAATTATGAAAGTGTAGAGCGGATGTTTTTATATAATTAGCACTTCTTCATGTGACATTTTCAGACTGTCCATTCCGTTGTTTCTATGATATAAAAGAGTAAAAATCTGGTTTCAGGACACTAAATTCTGGGACACCTTGCCCGACTTGCACAGTATTATCTGCAAATGAATGACCTAAAACATAATTATGTACATTTTTAAGCATGTGATCAGACGAAAATAATGGTGGAAAGAAAAATGTCTCTTAACCGCAAAATAAAGATGAATCTTGGTGGATGGATGACCGTTTCCATTTCGTCCGACTTCCGATACCCCAGGTAAGATTTTAGACCCGGCCCTCTTACTACAGGTAGCTTGGAAAATCGATTCAAGAATTTATACATTTTACACAATAATTACTCGTCCGTAGGAATCCTTAGTTGTAGGAATCCTTAGTTGTATAAACATCATACAAGGGGTAATTTTATCAATAGCCCGATCTTGGATACTGTATTCGGCTCGAATGGATTTTTGCCAGATCGGATCTCACGAGGCGCGTAAAATCCACGAGAGCCGAATACAAAATCCGAGATCTAGCTACTATTATAATGACCCTTTTATTATATACCTCTACTTTTTTGTTTGTTGTTATTGAACGACATCTTCAGTGCAAAGCGATATTAAAATAGAACTAAGTGTTTTTATGTGCGCTATTTATAGAACTGTGTAAGGTCACGCATATTAATGTAAGTAGCCCGGCAGCATGCAATACAGAAGGTACAATACGGATTTTTTCTGCCTGTTTATATTTAATTGTGAAATAGATTTTGTTTACATAATTTAAAAAGGCATATAACGAATATCATAACCAGTCTTTAAACTGCATCTGCCTATTCTTTTATTGAAATGATATAATAAGCTACAATACGAAAAAGGCCCCTGCAACTATATATCTCTATCCGCATTGGTTATCTTGTAATGCAGACAAACTAAATAGATACTCAAGAAGTATCAACTATCAAAACAACTATAATCGAGTTTAGAATTCTTATATCTATTAATTATGGAGGGAAATTTGTATAAAACTTATTTCTATTGTTTTGTTTTCCCTGCTTGACAACATGCGTTGCAGAATCACAATTTTCACCACTTTCGCATTTTTCATTTTTTTTAAAAGGGAGATAATTTTCAACAACATAATGTGTCAATACAGTAAAATACTGGTAACAAAATTGTAAAACTATTGAAACATTTATAATAGTAATAAAATAAATAGTTTAAAGAAAACTTTTGAAATACATTTTAGTCCTAATCCGCTTTTTATTTTAAGGAATAGCTTAATTATATAAACGTGTCTAAACATTTCTATTTGTTGTACGTTTACTGCTTGTTATAATTAAGTTATACACTTGGTTTCCATAGGACTGTTTATTCAGGAACACCGCGGGGGTCATTAAGCTGGAAATCAAAAAGCTTTCCATCCTTTTTCTTCGTGATCTTGTCCTATTTTCACACATACCTGATCTTCTTGATATTTTATCATGTACTTTCTTCCGAACAGCGGTCATCAAATCATTATTAGATCTGTAACCCAAGTTTTGGGCCAATTATTTCATTTCGCACACGGTAATCCATATTGTCACCCAGTTATTCATCTATATTATAAGTTCATAGGACGTGGTATAAAATTGTTCCTCTCTGTACGCTATGGTGTGTTTTATTGACATGTAAAATATGTTAATATATCTAGTTATTGGATTCATTTACTAAAATAATTAAAAAATTTACAGTGAAGTTGTTTTTTTGTTGTTTTTTTTGAAGTACTAGTTTACAGTAAAGAGTCACAAACTATTGCGTTAAAGGGAGGTAATTTTCGAACACGTAATCTGTCTTTACATTGTAGGATACTTGTAAGAAAATTTATATTTACTAAAATTTGGGTAATTATAATAAAAGAAATAAATTTAAAGGAAATATTTGACATTTTTATAAGTCTTAATCCACTTTTCTTTTCAAGAAGAACGTAATTATATAAAGCTGTTGAAAACTTTGTCGTTAAGAATTCGTTGTTTGAGATATATGAAAAAATTTTGATGCCATTCAGGCAAAGTGTAAACGTATGCTGCATATATTGCAAAGCAGTGTCTGCATTAGAGCCCGCTCCGTGGCTATTCAAATTCTATTGTATGTACATGCAACCCATTATTACAATACGTAACAATTAACGGCCACGAGCCACACTTCCGCACATTAAACCACAGGTATTTTATTAGAATTTCATACAAAATGGACTCTAGTTTGACAGGCGTCTCACTGTTCATAGTCGGGATTTTCAGTATAGGATATCGACCGAGTACGAGGTCTTTCTCTGTAGGAAAGGCCTATAAGCACGGGCTTCTTGTGAGAGCGCGAAGGTACTAGTTAAAGGATACGACAGAAGAGGAATCTGTTTGGGTGGATATATCTAACTCTCATGTAACAATTTTGGTCACAAACAGGTTCATAGTTTTCCCTATATATTCTATATAAAACTGACATCTTGTAAACAGCTACGAAACATAGCTAGACCAATTTCAGAAAAAAAATCCTTACCTCATTTTAAAGAGTTATGATAAAACTAATATAAATTAAAGAAAAAAGTACGGGTCATGTATCTTCTAAGAGAGATTTCTCTGGTCTCATTTGCATACTGTATAATCACACCAAAATCACACTGCTGTGACCTGGAAGTACTAGTCATACTAAAATTGAGCTTCACTTCACCAGATACAACCTGCTCTCCCATTTTTCCTACCAAAATGCAAAAAATACATCCACAATGAAATTTAAACAGAAACTAGCTTTAATTTAGATCTCTGTTGCCATGCCAAAGGAAAAATTAGTGTTCAAATACCTGGTAGCCATTACGCTCCCACGCTGGTTCTTTTACTTGCGGTAGCTGCGTACACTTAGATTAAAAAATTTGGACACAGCCAAGCTTACATGAAGCGAGTCGCAGTATTGCACTTCCCTAATGAGCAGAATTAGGGTGGTCATTTTATAAATTGCGTGTTTTGTGCTTTTAATTAATGAAAAGATCAGGACTCTCATACAAGAATACAGAAAGTTATTAAAACGAAAGTTTTACACCATCCATTATAAATCATCAATTTTGCACTTTTTGAATAGCCTGAAATGATCCCGCTGCAGGAACAATGTCCAATTTTATTGCATTTCTCAATTTAATAGTCCCTACTGAACCACAGGATATAAACGGAATGTGGGACCATCCATCTTGTTTTTTTTTTTTTTTTTTTTTTTTTTTTTTTTTTTTTTTCACAAAATAGCAAAAAAGGTTCCTGAGTATCAATCAACAAGCACGGAACCCTTCTGTGATTTGAATTTCCCGCGCCACGCTGTCTCTTCAGTTCATACAAAGTTAGTGTCAGTTAGTTAGTGTTAGTTTTGCAACTGACATCAGAATTTTACATGTAGGCCTATCGGCTGTTTAAATGTTCTAAAGAATTAACAATCATTAGCTCTTATTTTGATTTACAGACATTCAAAATCACGAAGTTCTAATTATTACAAATACTGACTGGGCCAAACTTCGAAGTGTACCCTGGTCCCTGCTACCTTAAGTTAGGCCTTTTGAAGTAAATCGACAGAGTCTTGTAACCGCTCGGGCAATATATCTCCATCCACACCTGATTGCTATTGTTATGCAGTTGAAATCAAATATTTATTACAATTACTTATTGAATGATATTTGTTTGAATCTGGTACAACATGCGATAAAGGCAGGGGATGCAATAAAGGTTTCAATTTTGTAAAAGGGAGGTAATTTTAAATTAAGTGTATTTCTGACAATCATAACATCTTTATTTGATTCCAAATCACATCCAAAGGACGTTCATGAATGTGCTACACAAAATAGTCCTATTCATGAACAATGCGGATGAATTATCAATGAACAAGCAGTTCTTATTCAACCTGTATCCGCTCGCACTGATCATTTAGATTATATAAGATCTATCAATGATAAGGTATTCCAACTCATGGTTACATCACAAGCTTGATCAGGCAGAGTTTATCTTAGATATGAGGCACATTAAATTTGTATTTGTTTTACATTCATGTATATTCATAGACAGGCATTTAAGCAGAAAATAAGTCTACAAAAACCCGCAACAATCAGACATTTCAAGGCTTTGATTAAATTACAGCTCTGTCATTTTAAATTTGTATATTATAAAATGGAATTATAGTTAAAGCCCTGTTCCGCAGCTATTCAAATTCTGTTTTGTGTATACAACTCACGATTACAATAGGTAACATGCAACGCTTCAGTATGCAAAACCACAGGTATTTTATACAAAAAAGACTATTTTGACAGGCGTCACTGTTCATAGTCAGAATTTTCATGCTTTTTAAGTTACATTAATTTAAGGTTAAAAGGTAGGACTGGAGCAGGTCTTTAGTAAATTTTATGAAAAAAAAGTAACGCCAAAAGTACATACTGCATCTGACAGTAGCCTTACAAATTATACAAAAATAATATTAAATTAATATTGCTGAAACGTCGTTAGAAATTATACATAATGTGAAAAAATCAATTTTGAAAAATAAATATCATCAAACACTGGTATTTAACACGTTTTATTGACTCTATTTCTTGTGGAAAAAAAATCCCCCATTGCACCAAAAAACGTTGTAGCTACCACAAAATTTTCGGTGGTGGGAGGGGGAGGGGGTGTGTGGAAACGCTTGCGTACACATTCTCCACACCACAGCTACGCCCCTATGTTTTATTTTATTTCTTCTACTAATTAAAGGATACGACAGAAGATGAATCAGTTAGCAGGGCCGTAGGAACAGGGGGTGGGGGATGGGGAAGGGGGCAATAACTTGGCCGATTAAAGTAATTGTCTTAGCAATGTTTTGACAGCGAGTCGATTTAAGGCTGATTTTCAAAATGTGTGCCACCCCTCCCCCTATCTGAGCATGCTTCCTACGTGCTTGGTTTGGATGGATAGAGGCTATAGTTAACTCGCAAGTAGCCTTGTAAACCGCTCGGGCAATATATCTTCATCTGATTTCTTGATTACCGGGCTAGTGTTATGCAGTTGAAATCAAATATTTATTACTTTTACTTACCGAGTGATATAGGGTTCACTTTTGTAAAATGGAGGTAATTTCAAACAATATGATTTGTCTTTTTGGTTGAATACAAAATTATTAAAATATGTGTTTATGCTAAAACCTTATAATTGTAGCAAAACTTTATAACTTAAGAGAAAATCTTAGATATCTTCTCGACTCATAAGCCTCTTTCATTAAAAAATAGGTTACTTATTTATTTCTGATGGTGTAACTTAAAAGACGTTATGCAAGACGTTATACCTACCACTAGGTAGTTAAATAGTTTTTGATGGCAGTTACGCCATGTAATTCGTAGTTTAGAGTAAAATGAAAAGAAAACGTTTAATAGAATGCAAGTTATTATACAATTCCTAAACTTTTTCGTAATAGCTAGAACTAGTGTTGATGAAAAGAGTACATGTTATCACCACTTTTTTTTTTAATTATTGGGCGCAACATGGGTTTCGTACCGTGCATAAGAATGGCATCATTTTTAATGAAATGTTGTACGCATTTTTTACATTAGCCATGAGAAAACCAACATAGTGCGTTTCCGACCATCATTGATCCAGACCAGCCTGTGCATCTGCAGTCTGGTCAGATCCATGCTGTTCGCTAACAATTTCTCTAATTCCAATAGTTCGTTGTTTGAGATATTTGAAAGGAAACGGCCAATTATTTATTTATGAGACCCGAACTATTGTTAGGTGTCAAAAGATCACATAAAGTCAAAGATAAAAGATAGCTGAGTTTGCGAAAATTCCGGATTTGTAATTATCGTAAATAAATTTTATGAAAAGAAAATAAATAAAAAAATAAACAGGCAAAGGGTAAACGCATGCTGCATGTAACGCAAAACAGTGTCTGCATTAGATCCCGCTCCGTGGCTTTTCAAATTCTATTGTGTGTATACATGCAGCCCGTTATTACAATAGGTAATATTTAATGGCCACGCGGTACACTGTCGCACGCTAACGGAAACGCTTGCGTACACATTCTCCACGCCCTAGCTACGCCCCTGGGTTTGCTTTTTTCTTCTACTAATGAAAAGATACGACAGAAGATGAATCTGTTAGCAGGGCCGTAGGAACAAGGGGTGGGGGAAAGGAGGAAATAATTCGGCTCTTTAAAGTCTTAGCAATGTTTTGAGTCGATTTTAGGCTGATTTTCAAAATGTGTGCCTCCGTCCCTTCCCCCCCCCCCCCCCTCCATCTGAAAAAGTGTTTCTGGTTTGGATGAATAGAGGCTATATCTAACTCTCATGTAGCCTTGTTATATAACCGCTCGGGCAATATATCTTCATTTGCACATGATTTCTTGATTACCGGGCTGTAGGAGAGATCGCCGTGACGTCACGCTTTAACATCTCGAGGGCTGACCGGGAAACTATTGTATCTGCATTTTTGTAAATTTTACAGGAGAAAGAAAAAACTGAATATTTTCTTAAAAATACAGCTTAGTATTACCATTCTTAGTAAATCATTATCAACTGAAATAAGAAATAATATGTTGACTTTTAAAATGTACTCAAATAATTTATTTTTAAGATTTAGCAAAAAGTGTCAGATACAATAGTTTCACGTTCAAAATGACGTTATTGAATTTAAAAAATTACCGTGAAACTATTGTATCTGCATTATTCATTAAATATCATTTATAAAATTCATATTGCTTTAAGCATAGAATTATTGTTTTACTTATAAATAACATAAATTACAAATATACAATGAAAATAGTGTTAGATACAGTATTTTCTTTCTGATGACCGGGAAACTATTGTATCTGCACTTGAATTATTTTTTCATTTTTTATTATTATTTCACTGAATAATCGCTTATCTGTATTTATATTTTTGTATTTCCATTGATAAATTGGTAAATGAATTAAACTGAACAATACCTTAAGCCAGTAATAATGGTCAAATAAAATAAAAATATGTTTATCATTACCTTAAATTATTATTATTATTATTTTTATTTTATTTTTTTTTTTTTGCAAGCGTATGCATTAATACTTGACTGTACACATTTCATTACATCCGGATATAAATTTCATACAAGAAATCAAGAAATTAATTTATGCTAAAATGAAGCTATACAAGGGGGAAATGAGCTGCAGCATGAGAAAACCAACATAGAGCATTTATGACCAGTGTGTGTGGATCCAGACCAGCCTGTGCATCTGTGCAGTCTGGTCAGGATCTTTACTGCTTGCTAACTGTTGTAAGTTTCTCTAATTGCAATAGGGTTTGAAAGTAAACAGTATGGATCCTGACCAGACTGTGCAGATGCACAGCTATGTTGGTTTAATTTGGACCGTTTTCACCCCTCCCAAATATTCAACAAGAATTTAATTTTTCAGGACAGTCCGTGAATTCCACTGTCATTATTTCAGTAATGGTACAGCACTTTTGTGTTTTAACTTATAGCCAATATTGATGTGCAGTGGCATGGTTACAGAGTTCTGTTGCTTTTGAAGTGACTGTGTAAGGCATAAAAAAAATTGTTTGTTTCCATTGTTTGTTTACAGTATTCCGACCTACCGAAAATGGTTGGTCCGACCCTAAAATTTTAATGTTTTTATGGCCTTAACGAAATTTTTTTTTCAAATTTTTAATAAAAAAATGCAGAACTGCACTTTTTATGCTTTAAACATTGTCATTGATGTTAGAAAGGAACTTATTGGTGCTCTAAAGACATAACCTCCTTATTTGTATTCATTTCTTGACATAAAAATAATTTCCGAAAAGTCTCAATAATTTTAAACAAACAAAAAACATTATCCAAACCTACCTACCCTAATTTATTTTGTACATGCTACCGAAAACAAAAAAAAAATTAAGGCCTAATTTACCTTTATGTGAACAATTTAATATGCGATTTTGTTCTCTGTATCACCTGTGTTCCAGCTACAGTAGTATAGTGAAACTTTGGTGACAGACAGCAAAATGAAAAGCCAGAAAGCAAGCACATGACCACACGCATGTGCGATAAATGAATAAAAACTTAGGCATTTTGTCATGTCCTTACCCTCTCCGAAGCATACAACCCTCCCATGTGACAGAACAGCATAATCCGAGAGGAGTCACAAAGGAAACTAAGGTAATGCATCATTGACCTAATCTGGTCATGCTGCCATTTTCAAAAGTAAAGGACAAGAAAAAGCAACAAGATAAGCCATTATGTCACATAACAGAATGACACATGGCTAACTCCGTCTTCTATATTTTCATAAATGTATGTACAAAATTAAGTCCATAGCCATTAAAGTGTAAGCCGTGACTGTATGAATTAACATGGTTATAATAGAGCCACGTCACACTAACAACTGCCTTTGGTAATCTTCAGGACTTTGCAAACACTGTGGGCCCAGATCAGTCTGATCAGGGCCCACACTGTTTGCTAAGTAACAAAAGACCTATTAAACTTTTTCAAGAAGCAATTTTCTGATCCTATTTCAACAAACTAAAAGCACAGAAAAGCCTGGATCTACAGTAAGTCTTGACAGAAATTTACTCAGTCATGAAGACACTTTTTTGCATGACATGTCTCAATTATGTAATAGTATTCAGCATTATTTTTTTTTGGGAAATTGGCTTTGAAGCTTACAAGCCGAGTTCTTTCTGAAAAAATTGTAACAATTTTCCAACAATAAAAATAACACGAGGATCCACAGAGTCGTGAAACGCTCACCTCAGTGATACCAATTTACCAAATGTATATTAAAGCTCTTGGCTTCTTGGTTTTAGACTAGATAATATTTTCAAATCTTTTCCTACATAAGTGTATGTAAAAGAAGTGATTTTAAGAACAGCTTGAAATATCTTGGTAGAAGCATCTTGGTAGATGGTCACCTCACAAACATTTCTGGACAGGTTTTGTTTAAACAATTCATGCCTAGCAATCTGCGAATGAGGACTTTGGCAAACGCTGAAGACCAACCTCAGACGCAACAGAATGTGACGTATGATTAGGGACTTCACTGTTTGCATGAAGGATTCACTTGTTCTAAGTAAATCAAGACCTGACACCACCATACAAGTTTGCACATACAACATTTTATTTCATAACCAGTGTGTTTGCAGTTACCGTGAAACTATTGTATCTGTATCACATTATGTGAAAATGTTAATGCAAACTATTATTTATTTTAGTTCTTTAATATTCACATAAAACCTGAACAACAGTAACAAGTTTTCTCCTTGTTTGGTGTTTAAATTACAGACCATAATGTCACAAATAATGTTTTTTTTCAAATTGAGACTGTAACAGGAAAAGTTACCGGGAAACTATTGTATGTGCTTAGGAGGCAGATACAATAGTTTCCCGGTCAAAGAACTTTTAAGAAGTTGATGGTTGCAGATACAATATTTTCACATTTTTAAAAAAAGAACAAGAAATTATTGGAAAGTTTTTATAATATTTTTGCAGTAGATGTATGACAATAAAAGGCTTAAGAAAATGCATTAAAACCATTTTTGGTCATTGTCAGATACAATAGTTTCCCGGTCAGCCCTCGATCTGTTTATCTGGTCTGGTGGTGGGCTTAACAAATGTTTTTACATCGTTTGAATATGGGATCGGGATTTTTAATTTTTGATAACTTTTTCGCTAATTTATGGATTTTGAAATTTCAAAAAAAAAAAAAAATTGAAATGCTTACGATTTTCATATTTTCTTATTTAGATATTTTCTTAAAATGAAAACTCATTTTAAATGACATATGATTCGAATAGCGGCGTAACGATGCTCAAAAGTTTTAGAAAAACACTGTAAGTTAAGCGTTCATAATCAATCCATTTTATTTCGAAATAATAATTTAAACTAATCAACAAATTGCTTGTTTTATATCCTTTCCATTGATCAAAATATATTGATATCATTTGAATGTGTTTTAAGAAAGTTTAAGCCGTTAAAAAACATCACTGTTTAAAACATGTACGTTCGGCGTCCTTGGTCTTACCAATTCTAAAAAAATAGAAAATACAACGGATATTTATACAAACACGATTATTCCTGTTTTTTTTTTTTTTTGTTTTTTTTTTTAATATTACTTACCAAGTGATATTTATATAAATCGCAACATGCGATAAAGGAACTGGCTGCGATGATTTCACTTTTGTAAAAGGGAGGTAATTTTAAATAATATGATCTGTCGCTTTAATTAAACACAAAAAATAAAATTTATATTTTTACAAAAACCTTATAATTGTAGCAAATCTTTATAGCTTAAGGGAAAATCTTAGATATGTTATAACTGTAGTATATGGAGAAGGAAACGAGCGTTTATATAGAGAAGCGTGTTTATACTTGGGTATGCAGTATATATGTACATATCAGGAATATGAAAAAAGCTGAAATAATCGTTTTTTGCAAACAGGAGAGTGTGTGCATTTATAGTACCGGGAACGTTTATTTTGATGCATATGGTAGACTTCGAGTCTGCTATTATTCTTTTTTGATTGCATTCTATGCTTCCAAGGGATCTTTTTACAGATTTTATTAACTATCACAACAGCAATCGTTAGTGCCGTGCGGCGGCTGTAAAAGTCTCCCCGTACTTTGGTACTTATATTCAGTGTTGTTATATTTTCTGGTCCTTTGGGATCATGGAGTCCATTTGATAGATGTGTAAGAGAGTTCCGCTTCCGGTGCTAGTGGGGGCGTGAGAGGTGTTGCACATTTTATTACCTCTCATGATCAGACTCAGTCAAACCGAGTCTGCTATTATTCTTTTTTTGATTGCATTATATGCTTCCAAGGGATCTTTTTTACAGATTTTATTGCATATCCTGATAATATAAAGTGTAGTTCATGCATTTACAATGTATTGACGTGAACCCTTTTTATTTTTGTCAATAAAAGGAGAGGATGGTGGAGATGTATACAATTTATCATGATGTGGGGAGTGTTTATAATGGAGTATGTGGTAATAAACGTGCATGTATTGTCGTGCAATACATACTTTGGTAAATGGGAGTACATGCATTAATTGACAATACGAAAAACAATACATTTTGCAATAAGAATGGGATTTGCACTGGGATTTGCAGTTGTACTTGTATAACCTAACAACATAAATTTGCGGTATACGGTAATACAGCTAGCAAAAAAGCCGTGGTTTTATGGCTGAGAAGAATGGTTAGTTTAATCAGCTGTATACTGTGGTAAATTTATATCCTTACGATATACATGGCTGTTTATGGTAGTAAAAGTATGTAAGCATTATATAAAAAAAAATTTTTACTTGCAAAGAGGAGGGATAAGCGTTTCGTTTACAAGGGGGAAAAGAGGGGTGTCTTCTCATGAGGCATATGCATAGTTCATGTATATATTGATAATATGCATAAGTTCACTTTATAACACAGCAGTTGTTTTGCTTCGACTAGGTCTCTTGAAAACTGTTACAACAGTAATAGCGAAATACTGTATAATGAAATAGGTTTAAGGAGTCATAACTCGTAAACTAAGAGAGGTATATATGTGTTCCGGTAATATGTATAAATATACTTCATAGTTATAATTTTCTGTAACTTTTTTTCCTGTTGAAAACTGTAAAAGGAGTTATCGGGACAAACCTTATGTCATATTTAGCAATATACAGCATTCTGTAGAATTTTAAAGGACAATAACTCCTACAACAAGCACGGTGCATTCATGTTCTGACGATATGCGCCAGTGCACTTCATAATTACCGTTCAGTTAGTTTGGGCCGTTATTCGGATAACGCTTACTATTAGTACAAACACTACGGAGGTCATATACAGGCCATATACCTGTGTTAGATCGAAGCAGTTTTACACAGTAATCTTCTCCATGGTTTAGAATGTCCGTCTTTGTTGTAGTTCTTAAACATAACTCAAGGACGTTTTAGATTCACTAATATCTATACAGTCATTATATCTTGTTTTATCTTATTATTTCGGATAAATTACTGAGACATAAGTGAAAAATATTTTGTGAAAAACATTGAACATATATCTTTTCACTCTACACTCCAGTCGGGTCTACTTTTAATAATTTTCAATTAGGGTAGCCTAAAATGACATCATTCACAAGACAACACATTTGTTTCTTCATATCACATAGCGGGGATGTCAATGTCAAAATGTCATAGTTACGCCACTCCCACTCTACTTCGAAGAAGAGGTAATATATTGTTTTGCTAAATCTCGGTCTATCCGTCGGTAGGTCGGCGGCCATTTGGTTTCAACCTAGAGAATAATTGGGCCTATAACTATCAACATTTAGTGCAAGTGTTCTGCAAATGATTGATAGTTTTGGGGATCAGCAGGTCAATGCAATCAGGATCTTGAGATTCAAAATGGATTTAAAACTAAAGTGCGCTTTGACCTTTTGTTCCCAATCTTAACAAAGATTGCCTGTTACGAGCAGGTGATGACCCTTATCGATGTTGGGGTCAGTGAATGAAAGGTCATGGTCTGAAAGATTGAAAACAGTTTCCGTTCTAGAAAGCGTCTTGGACTACAAACTTCAAACTTCGTAGGATGATTGCCTGTTGTTAGTAACACTATCATTATAGGTCTGTAGGCTAAAGGTCAAGGTCACACTATTCATAAAATGGTTGCCGCTCAATACGCCAAGAACCCTTTGACCTACTATGTTCAACTTAATACGAATATTGTTTGAGATCAGTTAAATGACTATATCATTTCAAGGGTAAGTAAGTCAAAGGTGAACGTTATTAAGGTTTAGCAGTATATCACAAAACAACAGCATTTTTCAGTAAACGAACAGCATTTTGACAAACAACTTATCTGTCCAATACATGTTTTATTCTTCTGTCCCATAGAGTTTGATACTTAAAATATTCTAAAGCAGTTACCTCCCTTTTAAAACAGTGCCATTTGTAAAGCAATAAATGTAAACAATTGTCAAAAACAAAGTTTTACCTAGTTATGTTAAGTTTAAACACTGGTACGTTGTTGCAAATGCATCAAAACGAAGACATGTAACAGCTTTTTAAAAATGATGAGTTTTTTAAGTCGCTGAACTGTCCAGAAGTGTGGCCCCTTCATGCAGTCCCTTTCCGGAATTCAATAAATATATGTGTAAATTGACAATGGTTTTGTAGAATAATATAAAATTTAATGTTTTATATGCAGTTAAATTTTCATGTAAAACAATGCCTTCTTTCTATGATTTGATGATGTTCGAATATTTTTCTCCGAAACATGGACCTAACTCTTTAACTTTCCACTGCACTTTCCACTAAATACGTAAAACGCTTTTTCAAACATTTTTACTTCAAAAGTAATGCTTGTGGTCAACAGAAACCCATAATTGTGGGGGCTTGAAAGGTCACGTGTCAATATCAGCGACATTGAAATTTAAAACCGTTCGTGATCTTGAGAACGCCTGGACTTTTAGCTGTAATTTTTCATAGGAGGATTTCGAGTTGTCAGGAAATGACCCCTATTGATTTCTGGATCAGTACCTCAAGGGTCAAAGTCACAGTTACCTTGAGATTGTAAACAGAATTAGGCCGTCAAGGTTCTTTGCATTATTACTATAGCCAGAACATGGCCATTGCTTTTGAAATCATTAGGGCAAAGTTCAAGGTCGCATCAGACTTAATTATATACCACGTTTTGCAAGTGACAAACTATCATGAAGGGCATACGTGTTTCTCAGACGTCTCTTATTAAGCCTACCTCTATCTTACCTACAGTCATAGCCTGTCATGATACATGTTCTCCGGAAGTGCCTTATACAATACCCTTTCATATGATTTAAATATATATTATCATCCGTGGTTTGAACCGGGTTTGAAACCACTTTCCAGACAGAGCAAAAAGAGTGTACATTTAATTCACTATTTGTTGGTGCCAAACAATTGAACTGCTAACACTCGAGAGGTAACAATTATGATTAAACCTTTAAGAAACCTCGTCAGATTATTTTTTCTTAATAAATTTTCGGACGAGCCCGATACTTGATCATCTTTGGTTAAAAGCATAAATTAAATAACAGAAAAATATAACACTCTAGAGGCTACATCTTCAAGCTAGCCTACAGAAAAAAAATGTTTGTCCGAACAAAATTAAGGTCTAGTTGAAAACTTGGAAAGGATAAAAGGATATAAAATTGGTCAAAATTACTTATCGTTGTTATTTGACAGTGGATATATATACCGACTGATATGAGATATGATTAGGATTAACAAGTATTTCTGACTAAAATCTAAACATAATATCAATCCATTAAACTCCATTAAACTCGCAACTTGTTCTTAACATGAGGAAATTTGACAGCTCCGAACAAGATTTGTATGACTTACATTGTTGCCGGTGAAGAGTTGCTTTAAGATACTTACTTTCATGTATAGCTGTCACATTTGCAGAACACTTATGTACTTCACAGAATTGCTTATAGAGTATGTTCCTAGAAGTCACAGTTTGAGATCGTCAGAAAATTTTGAATGCTTGTTTTATTTTTTTTCCATACATGCAAATCATTTTAATGACAGACGCTTTTGTACTATCGGTCCAGAACTGTGATACGAACTGCCCTTAGCATTATGTAAAAGTACGCCACTTTATACATTCAGTCAAAATCTTAAGACACTGTATTTTAGAGACTTCATGGCATTGTTGTATTTATTTCGTTTTTCGATAATTGTTTTATATTCGATAACAGCAGGTGTTAGTTATTATTTTTATATGAGCTTTTTAAATTTCACCATTAATATTTTAATGTGCACAACGCCACTAAATATGTCATTGTATAGAAATAGACTTTTAACCACATTAATCAGTTTCAGTTTCAATTTGCAACATTTACAATTTTTCAGCATTGTTTCTCAATTATACCAAGAGTATTGTTATCTAAGAAGTTGTCAACTCAATCATTTTTTTTTTACTTTTACGTGCAATATATCATTTACCATGTTTACAGGATATATCATTTACCATGTTTACAGGATTGTAAACGGATTAACAGTTTGTGACAAATTGAGGATAGACTAGAATTCTGACAGTTTCTGCCCATAGGGATGATGTCCACAATTTGCTTTTTGATCAATCTTCATTCGAATAACGAAATATGAACACCTTAAGATATCATCTTTAAGGTTACTTTAAGTTTTACCATGTAAATGTATTTGTACATACATTTAAATCGTGTGTTTTGCGCAAGAAATCTAAGCAAATTTTGTCTATAAGAAAAGACTACATGTAAATATTTATTCAGATTTTGGCGGTTGTCTTCTTTTAAAGCAAGTGCCCGTTTTATTCACACATTGTCAAAAACATAAAGACTGCGTTACTGTTTTAACCAGTTACAAGACGTTATGAGAACTGCGGTACTTGGACCTACGAGCGTTAATAATACGGTTGCGGGAATCGTAAAAGTTCTCGAAAAACTATACCATCGACCTATACTATACTCATTTAAGTACATACTATTGAAACATATTTTGATTGTACTTGTCAAAACGCTAATCACTATTTCTAATGACCCTCATTGCAAATGAATTGTCGGCGAAAAGGCACAGGGGATAGAAAATATATTTTTCATCAGTTGATGGTTCGAAAAGTACGTTTTTAATAACGTACCAAGACGTTAACGTTGTCAAATGGTGAATGTTATCCTAATATATTTATGGGCTATAAAAAGGTCCCATCTGCACATTTGGAAAATTTCATCCAAGAAGACTTTTGTTATGTATATATTATTTAATAAGTGTATTATTGTGGTAATTTTTCTGTAATAAACAAAGCGTGATTACACTGTTGAAGCTCATATTCGGATTAGCTTTTATTTGGATAATATAGAAAAAGTAGAAGCTCCACAGGTCTCCCAACACGGCAGAAATGAAAATGCTGCAGGCTCTGTTTGACTGAGCCCGTTCATGTACGGCAGTGGAATTGCATGCTATCGTCCACACCCTGTAGCCCCGGGTTGAGCAAAACTCAGCATTTGCACATGTTACATGTATCGAAACAATTTAGCTGTATTTATTGAGGGGAAACTATACGTTCAATGTAATAATCCGTTAAACCGTCCAATGATATAAGATTAAGTTGTTATTTTTATTTCATGAAGGTAATTAAAAATCCTACGGTAGTGTCAAACGTTGAACCCTGTAACAGCTGTCTGTTTAGTGTAATTTCGGTGACTATCATATAGAGAAATAACTGGGAGGTGTTTGATATTCATTTTAATAGCGCTTCAATGAAAGATTTTAAGAAACGCGCACTCTTGAGAAAAATAAGTCAATACTTATTTTAATTAACAGATATGTTATTTAATTAATGTTGGGAAATTTTGAAAATAAAGTTATCATTGGTTTATAATCACCTCAACATGTAATAACATATATTTTTTGTAAATGCTCGTTGTGAAAGTACATGTACAACAAGTGCACCGGTCACTCGTCTAGTATCACACTAAAAGAAACCGCCATACTGGATCCGATTAAATAACTAAAATTTATTTAATATCAAAATTTTTCTATACAAACGTTTGCCATATATATGGATGGAACCGCCTCGGTAGCCTAGTGGTAGAGCGCCTGCTACGAGTGCGGGAGGTCGTGGGTTCGATCCTTGGCCGCGTCATACCGAAGTCCTAAAAGATGGTACTAATAAGCTTGGCTTTCAGCATTTGGATGGTACTAGGACTGGTCAGCCCGGTGTCAGTCACAGTATAATGTGACTCGGCGGGTATCATGTCACGTATCTACGGCGGCATATTACAGTGAGGCAGCACTATAAAGTTTGACATTGTGCTCACTGTTACAAGTAGACTCCGTCGTTTATATGACAGAAAAATTGTTGAAAAAGACGCTAAACCCGAACACAAACATATGTGGATGAGGTGTTTTAAAGTCATCGAATGTACTTGTATTTGTTCCATAGAAAACGTTTTTCATGATGTCCCAGCTGGTTGTTTTCAAAGACGTTTTAATAATATAACATATGCGAGTAAAGATAGCTCTCTTTGGTTGAACACTTACTGCTCGTCTTGCTAAAGACGGTTTCATACATAGACGTGACAAGGCTGTGTTTTGGGTGATCTGTGCTTCCGGGAAAATCTACCCTTACCTTTTATCTTTCGTATACTGGTATAACTAAATCCACTTACTATCTTAAATGGTAGTAGCAAACTTAAGAAAATTAAACGCGAAGTCAAAAGTGTCAGTTTGACAAAATTATAAACTAAGGACAATAATAAAATAAAACATA
Source organism: Mercenaria mercenaria (assembly GCF_021730395.1). Lineage (NCBI taxonomy): Eukaryota > Metazoa > Mollusca > Bivalvia > Venerida > Veneridae > Mercenaria > Mercenaria mercenaria. The sequence continues at coordinate 30,040,317 of NC_069379.1, forward strand.
CTAATTCTGGAGGTATTTCTCAAAAAATGTTTTCTTAAAGTAAACCAGTTAGTGATAAATTAACTTACAAGTGGATAAGAACAACATTTTTGAATCACGGCTGAAAACTTGTCACACACAGCTTACTTAATTTTACCCTAATAACCGTCATATTAATACCCCATATCTTAAGCAGTTCGGCGAAACATTTCCAAGAGAATATATATGTAAAACTATGTTAGAGCTAAAGACAAAAGTTCGGATGTCCATTATTTATAAGTAAATTATTTCACCTTTTACAGGTTACATTTCACAATAGATATTAATATGATAACACTGGGATTTATCCAGATCTTAAAACATTCTAACATAACACTACAAGCAATAATGTTTCTAACAGTCATGTGAATACAACCTGTATTGTTACAGTAGATTGAAATAATGTTGTACAAATTGGAACAGAAATACCTGAAAGTATGATAAAGAAATACAAACATATCATGATTCAGTTTTAGGAGACTAATTTTGATAAATATTTTGAAACAACTCGATCAGAGCAAATGATCAATTATCTGGTAGAACTATGAATCCTGTAAATGCGCAGTCATGACTGTTCATGAGTGCATCGGCTCCGTAGCAATTACCAACAGATACATGATCATTCCTGTTTAAATGAAATGTACCGGACATCGTCATAGAATAAGAACTTTTATCATCATTGATTAGGTTATCGCCTGTGCCTAGTGTCGAATGAGAGTTTATAAACAATTGGCAATATACTTGATCACTATCAGCACTTATATCCTTTCTTAGAGTAACAGCGAAGTAATATATGCCTGCTACAGGACATGTGAATGTTCCAGTGTTGCTGTTGTAGCCACCGCCATAATTATGGTCAACAATCGGGAATATGACTGAGCGGCCATGCGTAGATACTCCGTGAGCTGTGAAGGCGATTTTCCAACCTAAAAATATGCAGAAATTCTATGTCATAACTGGTTCATGATACACAATTATATTACTATATACGTGATTAATTTTGCGACGTGGACATGTTCGCGATTTTACTAACTGAAACTTTTCGGAAAAATCACTCAGCACTACCTGGAATTTGAATAATGTATTTATACTAACCAATATCATTTCACATATTACGATTAAAGTATTATAAAATATTTGACTAGTTAGATACTTTTATCACCACATTTTCTAACACATATACAATATTTAAATGAAATATTTTATCAATGAATGAATGTGAACGTTTATGATAAAGTGCAAATTCTTTCTTTTACATCACAATTTTAATTTTTATTTTCAGCAAACATTTCCTCAAAACAATATCTTCTGACAGACACACCTTTTGATATACAAACGTTATACAGTATAATTTATGCTACTTTTTGTATAAATCTAGTTGGAATAATTATTTAAAAAAAAAACGTTTTTGGCTAGAAAACGTTTTCAAACTCAAGTTGGCTGCCGAATTATAGTTTTTTTTAGCATATTATTTTCTTTTATTTTATGCTTTTCAGTGAAATATTGAAATTTATCTGTGATATAAAACTGATATTTTAAATACTTCAAACAGTGAAAATATCATTTTTTATTTTTCACTGGAACGTAATTACACTTAAATGTGAATGAATATAAATAAGAATCTATACATAATCGTAAATTCCTTGCATAAAATAAAGATAAAAGATATAGATGTATATAAATACTTACAGGATCATAAAGATATATGTTTTATCGTTATAAAATGTAAAAAAAATCTGAAAACGTCATAGAAATATTTGGCAGTTTTTCTACATAGATATCATGACGTCATGCTGCGATGCACGTGACGCTGTGCGGGTAAAATGGATATGATTTATTTAAAACCATTGAAAATACATCAAAAAAGATAACGTGTTTGTTTCAATGTAAGATCGAAATATATTTCACTCGTGTACACCATAATTTACATTTTCACTCGTGGCTGCGCCACTCGTGAAAATATTTAATTATATAAAAGTGTTCACTCGGTGAAATATATTTCGATCTTACACTGAAAAAACACAAACAATGTACTCTATTTATTATGCTAAAAGTAAAAAAGTACACGGGTTATGTCGAAAAATATGTAATATTTGTTTAAGAATACATACAGGAAAAAACGAAATGGCCGAATTAAAAATAACTGACAGGGACAGGAAACAACACATACAATTTGCGGACCCAGTTGACCCTGCTCTCTTCCCCCACGAGAATAGACCATACAGTTACATTTATAAAGGCCTTTTACATAAGGTTTATGCAACTTGTGTACTTGTTGGTGAGTGAAACATACCCGTATTCAAAACTTATGGCAATCTTAACTACGTTACCATTATAGTTTCATATTTGATAGAAAATATGATGAAATTAAATAAAATACTAGTCAATGGTATTAATGATTATATGAATTGCAATGTATGTAATGTAGCTTTAACACGCTATTAGTAGTGTTTTACGTACTTATTCAGGCATATTCTGGATGATTGTAAAGGATATCGAAGCTTAATTAAAACACCTGTTTGTTCAGTTGTTTGCACACTTAACGTTGTAGGAGGGCACTTTGTCCCTTTAGGCATTATTTATTTAGCTGGATGGCTTCGTCGCAGTACGACCCGACCAGAGCTCGGACATACAGAGGTAAGACGCAAGTAATTCAAAGTCAGCGACCTAGCTTAACCGTTCAGTTTTGGGGACCTTGGCTTAGGAATATCAAGATGGCCACCAAAATGGAAAGAAAATCTGTTTTGTCATATAACAGTACATATCATTTTCTTATGCAATAGGTACTACTAAAACAAATATTTGCACGGGCAATTTATTGTTAAGCCTATCAGAGTCGGTGGGGTACACTGACATCAAAATAAAAAAAACTGAAATATTTTTCTTTTCAATCGACTGTTTCTATCTTAAATTTAACACACTTACTAGTTGTATGTCATAAAAATGTTTATGCAATTTTAGAATGTTGACAAAATAAGACACTATCCAGACGAGTTCACACCACACTTGGACAAAATAACAAAGTTGTTTGACATAATAAGATACTGTTTGGCAAAGATCACGCCACCCTTTGACATAATACCATAACATAATAACATGGCAGTGTGAATAAGATCTGTAAGAAGACACTGTTTGGACATCGTAACGTTGTGCGGAATGTTTTCAATTCGATCTGCAGAGCATTTTTTAGGTCGTTTAAATTGTTGACGACATGTTGTGACTAACACTACGGCCAAGAAGATCCTATATATGCTCGATTTGGGTTGAGGTCAGGAGAAACGGCAGGCCAAGGCAAGACGTTAACGTCATTTGCATTTAGACATTGCTGATAAGCCGAACACATGACGTAGACGCCTCAGAACGATGTCCCTGCTAATACCTTACTGCCTCGCTGTAACGGTAGCGCTTTGGAAACGATGCCGGGTGTACGCCAGTCCAAAATGACGGTCTAATCTGACGTTAGTTACACCAGGCCTGCCGGCTCAAGGACGATCGGCAACTGTTCCTATTTGCTGGAACCTGGCACGAAGTTTACTTACTGTGTTTCTGTGGCAATTAAATGACCGTGAAACATTATCGACGGAGTCTCCTCTACTAAGCATCATCAAAAGGTCAATACGTTGACCTTGAGAGAGTCTGGGCATTGCGGGTTTTGAAAATATACAAATAGTTGTGTGTTTTTCTTACTCCTATAAGATTGTAAAAAAGTAATGAGAGGTTATTTGACCGATTACACATTTGTCCCGACACTGCACGGGCAAATCATGCAAAAAGCTTGTATAGGGACGTTACGTAACATTTAACCCAATACTGAGCGATGTAGCCATTGTTCAACACTGCGACAGGCGTGCTTCACATGATACACATATGAACGGTTTATAACCGATATAACTATAGTTACCATAAAAAGAAACGTGCACACTTGCTTTTGTGTGTTGAGTATATTTCGTATAAGAACACGTCCCATACAGAGGTCCACATTACTTGAATACACGATAACATATACTTTTTACATAAAAGCATAATTGTATGACATAATAAAACTCTTTATGGACAAAATAACATGAACATTTAATTTAATATTACGTCACATTTTTCCTTTACGCGAAGGAAAAGGGCCATTTTGTGTCGATAACTTTTAAGATTTCCACCATTCTGAAAACGTTTGCAGGCTTAAAATTGCAAAATAATTGTACCTGTTACCATCTGATTTGATAATTTTCAAAAAATGGTTTTATTCTTGCTCAAAATTGACAAGTATTTGATATACTTATCTAAGTCACAGGCACGGGTCCAGTGTATATTTTTTTGTTTAATATAAAAAAACACTTTTTTTCACACAATTAACCTTTTATATGTTAGTCAAATGAAAAAAAAATCGATGACAAAAAATCCGGTCACAGTATCATATACATGGAAAAGGTAAACTATACGAGCGTAACGCTATGGGAAGCTACTCGGCAAACTTGTGGAACATTTCAAAATCGGAGTTTATACACTTGCAGCCGCTACCTGCATGATTGCACCTTCGAAACATTTAAAGCCTTCCATAAATACTAAACTGACCCCATAAATTGCTTTGAAATACACAGTACGAATCTCTAGGAGCGAAATATTTCAGTTATCCCCGGCGATTTCAGCTGCAAAACGAAGTGATAAAAACCAGGAACACGTCCGCTATCCGGAATGAAATCACCGGGGATAACTGAAATATTAGAAGTGAACGATTTTTCCTGATCGTCATTCCATTCGAATTTTACATCCTGATGTGTAAGTCGTCGTAATGGTTCCATTAGGACTGAATAGCCATCTATGAACTTAGACAAATAGTTTGTGAGACCAAGAAATGAACGGATTTCGGATACAGATTTTGGTCTGTCCATGTTTTTCACTGCATCTACCTTGTCAGGATCAGGTGAAATTCCCGATTCCGAAAACGCGTACCCATAAAACTTGATTTTTGATTGTCCGAACGAACATTTTTTCTTGTTCAATGTCAGGTTCCGTTCTTGAATACGTTGAAGTAATGCTCGCAGATTGATATCATGTTCTTCACGCGTTTTGCCGTAGCATACGATATCGTCAGCAATGTTTAACACGCATGTCAGACCCTGAGGTGCTTGGCGAAGCTCATTTTGGAACAGAATCGGTGCTGCTGACACTCCAAAATTTAAACGTTTATATCGAAAAAGTCCAACTTGTGTCTGAAACGTTGTCATTACACGTGATGACCCATCCAGTTCAATTTGATAGAAAGCTTTGTACAGATCGAGACGCGAAAACACTTTTGCGCCGTTCAACGTTAAGATTATATCATCCACCGTCGGACTAACATTTTTCTCTGTTTTTATTGCGGTGTTGGCTTTCCTCATGTCTATGCACACTCTTACTTCTTCCGGTGAATTTGGTTTTTGAGTAGCTACCAGGTTCGATACCCATGGTGTTGGTACATCTTCCACTTTTTCAATGACATCCATATCCTCCAAACTTTTAAGTTCCTGCTCCACTTGCCCACGCACATGAAATGGCACTCTCCTAGGAGGCTGAGCTACTGGCACAACACTTTCATCAATGTGAAACTTAACTTTTCTGTCTTTCAGACATCCTAACCCAGCGAAAACTTGCGAGTATTCCTCAGTAAGTCCTTCATACTCGTCTTTGGTTTGAACAGATTGTATCTGCTGTAAAATCCCAAGTTCTACTGACAGCTCATCAATGATTCTTTATTACCCGTAACGATATGGAAATCCCTGGTCACGAATTTTGAGTCCGACTCAACAAGCAAAGACCATTTACCTTTGAATGGCAGTGGAGACTTCTGTCCAAATGCGAACGCTTTCGTGGTCGTTTTCTTGATTTCCGGTGATTTTTTCATTTTCTCAAGGACAGTTTCACTAACAATATTGATTGATGACCCGCTATCAATCAAAACATTCACATCTACGCCATTTAATTTTATCCTTTTTTTTTTGGCACTTTTTTCCCATCTGACATAAATCCAAGTAGCACATCACATTCATCCGAATTGCAATCCGTCGCGTATTCATCTGTTAAAACTTCTAAATCCGGTTGTTCATCCTCGATCAATGTCACCTGCTTCTTACGTGTTCTACAAACCGATATATAATGGTTCTTCTTATGGCAATAATTACTTTCTGCTCCAAGCGCGGGGAAACGTGATATATGTGGGTATTTTCCTCCACAGTTACGACATTTCTTGCTGGTTTGTTGCGGACTGATTCGCCTTCCCGACGACGAGCCTGCTTGCGGTAAACCTTGGTATGAACTAGAACGTTGTTGCGAACGTTGTGGTACGAATCCCTTTGATTTCCGACTAAAATGTGGATTGCTTTTTACACGCACTACCTGCTGACTACTAGTGTCCTTTGACATACACATTGTACTTGTTGCTTGAGTCTTCGAAATTTCCATTTTTCTCATCATTGTTAGTAAGTCATTAAGTGATTTTTCTGAATCTTGCAAACATTGCATTCTCATTTTTTGCGAAATAACACCCTGTATGATTTGGCTTTTAATTTCTGACTCAGTGTCCAAAAATTCACAGTTTTTAGCTTTTTGTCGCAATCTAGTCACATGTTGGTCAGTCGTTTCACCGTGCTACTGTTTAATATTCCTGAATTCGAAAATTTCAAACTGAGTGTTTTTTCTAGGTTTGAAGTAGTTCGTAAGTCCAGCTTTTGTTTCATCGTAATTTTCACTCTCTCCATGCAGATTTAACGTATCATAAATGTCATATACATCATCTCCAGCATAGTGCAGTAACAGTGCCTTTTTCCTTTTACTTGTATTTATACCTAACCCAACAAATAAATTCTCCAATTTATCTACATATTTGTCCCACCGAACACCGAATTTTCGTCAGCGTAAACATCAAATTTGGGAAACGCAGGTAAATTTTCCATTGTCAAAAAATCACTTAATCCTCAGTTTTAAAATAATCCGATCATTGTCGCCATTGTAATATAATATGTATTGATCTATTGAGATGGCTTATTGACACACAAACAGAACAAGACCCGAAGGATGGTTTATATATTTAATATGTGTGTTGCATCCAAAGTATAAACTCACACTCTCTCTATAGAAATATGTATATATCTTACATACAGAAACAATAATGAAATATGATATCATAGGCGGAGCTTAATCTATCTTGTAGACTTGCTTACTGCAGCACTGTCGCGCTTCACCATCGTAGTGTAATGTACTTTATGTTCATATTTTCAAATATGAAATTTGGGTCTAGTGCATCTTTAACGGTTTGCACTATACATTTTTTAATAACCACATTTTATCATACATAGCCAGTATTCAGATGAAAATGATTTTTACTTTTCTTTTATACTGGATATTGTTTTACTGCTTTTGGTGTTTTCTTTTGTTATTTAAGCCATTTATGACATTACTCTTCTCAACTCATTTTGGACTGACTAACAATGTCTGAAAGGAACTTATATTTATTTGAGTAATTGTTTTAAATTGCTTCATGTCACATGCATCCCCTACACCATTTTTTACTGTGCTTATCTATATGACGGTCTCTCACCTGAACATGCTGTGGACATACATATTCTATCATCTCTTGCCTCCCCGAAACAATGATCGCCGTACAAGCTCGGGTATGGATTAGAACAAGATCGGTCTCTTCGCTGCATCCCCACTCCACATGTGACTGAGCAGGACCCCCATGCTGTCCACAGGCTCCAACCACCGTGAACTGGAATGTTGCAATCAATCGTAGTGAACTATTTATATTAGCAGTAACCATTGTATGTATCATTTAGTGACAATGGAAAAACACAATTTGCCGGATTTTTAAATAAATGTATTAAAATGAAGTTTAAAAACAGTTTTGGACACGTTTCTTATAACTCAGAAAAAACAGTAGAATTAGCAATAAAAATGTTTAAAAAGAATATGACCAGAAATATTAGCAATATGGAACACTCGGAAAACACATCGTTATAACTGGAAGCATAAGCAATGCGTATCACTCACTTTCAAATCATTATGCCTTACAACCAGATGCATTAGCAATGCGGATCGCTCACTTGAAAAACATGTCGCTTATAACAAAATTACTTAGCAGGGGTATCTGTGAAACGTTGTCTAAATGTTTTACCTGGACATGAATCCCTCTGACAGATTTTAGTTTCAGTTCTACTGCCAATACAGTCAAGTCCACCATTTGCAGGTGCTGGATCTGTGCATATACGTGATCTTGTCTGAGATCCATTGTCACAGGTGACGTCACAGCTTGACCAGAGAGACCAGTCTGCCCAGTTTCCATCAACTACGTAGAAAGAAGGATGTATACTCATATGCTAGCCAGGCGTAATGATCTACCGACTGAGCTAACCAGCTTCCTTGCTTGCGTATATTCTGCTAATGTGACTAAGTTTCTGCCGTGACATTCCCATTACTTGTTTACAATTTTAAGACTACGTTTATTGACGATACTCCGTATGACGACTATATGACGACTATAGCACTTTTGCTAAATGGCGAAACATCAATCAGCATGCTAACAAGTTTATGTTCATAAATAAAGAATGACATTTCTTTGCACTGTGTATTTATAACACGTCATTAAGTTATGCAGTTTGTATGAAAACGCGCTCGCTCAAAAAATATGGTAATAACGAAATTATAGTACATATTATAAAACAGAGTTATTTAAGCGTTAGTATATTAAATTTTATTAAATAAAGTAATATCCATTAGCATGGTAAACATTTACGTTGCCTTATTCAAAACGAACATTATTTTTCTGCTGTATATTTTTTTAGATTAGATAACGACTTTTTATACTAAGTTCCTCACAATGATGTGAGATTTATAGAAAAATGAATGAGAATGTGCTCCCTGAAACGATTAAAGGAACTATAACTGGTATAAATAGTTACATGAGTGCAAGTGTACTGTCCACTTACCTAAGGTACAAAGGTTACAAAACTTTGGGCACACTAATTTAGCTTGATGTATGTCCTGACAAACATGGAAATAGGAATTCATTTTGGCACAGTCCACTGTTTCGTCATCAATGCAGCTGCTTGCTGTAATAAACGATATCGTTACTTAGTACAAATAAGATTAAGTCAAAGAAAAAAAAATGAACGGTATATTTCATATTGAGAAAAGTAGATTATATATCAGGTTGTATCCTTTAACAGTAACAACTTTCTTGGTATTAATTGTTACTATTAACTACATACTTACCATATTGGTGTTTATATTATCATTGACAATAGATCAACTTCATTGGTGTTACGCTTGACGACACCATTTTTTTGTTTTTAGATAATATGTATGTATGTTTCAATGTCCTGTAACTATTATTGCATGATTCAAATGAAAGGAAAATAGCTCTAATAAAATTCGTTCACTTATCGTATGTGCAGGGAAAATATACGGCTAGTTGGTACTTGCTGAGACGGTAAATCAGTCGTATTGCATTCAAACTGGACATTCCTGTGATATGTGTAAGAATGTATTTTTCTTTACTCATAACACTATTTGACATTTAATATAAGTATGTTTGTTGTGTACATTTATTAAAGATGACAGAAACAGTTTCAAGTTAATAAGACAAATTTAAAGACGGGTTTGTTTATCAAGACAGCAGAAATTTGGTGATATATGCTAAACCTTATGTCACTTTGATACACCATTCATTACGTACGTTTTTGGTGTTTGCAAAGGTCAGAATTACAGCCATCAGTTGAGCAACACTCATGACAGCCGGAAGATTGTCGTTCCTTTATACCACGCGCTACAATACCTGCTCCGGTAACACCACCACATTGCTAGGAAAGATTCACATATCATTTTATTTTTTAAAGTTGTTTCAATTTTGATAGATCTAGAGATCTTGCCATAACTACAGACAAATATTAGTAATCGCTGATTTGTTTTCTCTCCTTTCCTGAATAAAGCTCACATTAAAATATGCAACTGCTTTAAGCACGTGTGCTTTTTTGCAGTCATATCATTTACATTTGTTCATATACACATTTACAATTTACTTCATATATATACCGAACAACAATTACAACAATGAAATGTGTAATTGTACAGGATATAAGTTAGAAGTATCTTTTTCATCCGTACAACTTCTCAATAAAATATAATTTAAAAGTATAAACTGTTTCAAACGTATCTTTATATTAAAAACCTCTTGTCTAACAACCGAAATGTTATCATTTCTTGACATTTTATTTTAAACCATGTTAATATTAAAGGCAATATTTCACTTCTCTTTATCATCAGCTCTGAGCAATTCTATAGTCTTAAATGGTCTATTTAAGCTTTGGTTATTGTGAAACTACATGGTGATGTTTAGCTTCTTGATTAAGAAATAAACAAATGCCGTGCACTATGTGTACAATAATACGACATATGCTTAACACGACCAACAACGTCAGTTTAGAAAAAAGCACATTGATGATGGGCCCCGTATTTATCAACTTTTAAAGACTGAATCTTGAACTAAGACTTTAAATTCGTGTTTTTTTTTCTCTATCATTGTTGACCTGGCAAATAACGATACCTGTATGTAATTTACCATGGATATGCGTTCTATATCAGATTCTACTGATAACGCAGCAAAATTAAACTTGTATAAACTTCCTACGAACGTTGATGAATACGGGCTCTGGAAATTTACGATATGACCTGAGCTGCCAAATGGCTATATGTAGAGCAAATGTAGAAACCTATATTTTGAAAATATATATAATAGTATATATTGTGTCAGCAATGTACCTGATTGTTGATACAACCCATTCTGTACACTCCTCCATGTTCTTCCAGGAAACAAACCTAAAACGTACAACCACGTTCAAATAAAAATCATATTAACATATATATATATCAAATATATGAAATTGTCAACTAGAGCTTCAAAGTTAGAATGCAAATATACTTTAGTACTATCAATATAGTTATTATGAAATGATTTGTATGAGATAATTAGTCGTACACAACTCATATCTATGTTTCAGTTCAGCAATAATAATTTTGCATTCAGACAAAAGTATTGTTTCTGTTTGGATCACTGATTGGTGGTATATAAGGAGGCCTAGTGTTTTTATCAGACAGAGAAGCTAAATGTTACGAATACATGGTGTAATGTTCCACTTGGTTGCAATCTATCGTTCCTTGATTGTCAATTACAGTACCTGTCCACTGGAACAAGAGATTGTCGTATTGCATGTTAGTGGGTCATCAATATTCTGACAGGAAAAGCAACTAAGTGCCTCTGAAATGTAAAAAAATAGGACTTTTTAATTTGATCAATGGCCAGACATTGTTCATATTAATACTGCAACTTTGTCTTTGAGAACTTTAGGAGTCAATTTCAGTTTTGCTATATCGCCTTTCCTATACAAAGCTTAGATTAGTACGAACATTTTATATAAAACAAACTGGTATCCGTTCGTGATGAATGATGACCTAACATGAAGTAAATAATCACGGAAGGACAACGTTATCTTGTTGCAATACTCATTGAACCTATTTCATAATCATTTCAATCCATATTTAGATGTGACCTAGGGCTAACAGGGCATAAAGTTATATTGACGTATCCACTTGTTGAAGAGTTTTGATAAGAAAAGGTCCGATTTTAAAGGTCCACAGTCGAACTTAGCAATAAATCCTCTATTCTAGTTCGATGTACGCAAGCAATCCGAGTAACTGCTTCTGCTAAACGTAAGAGACAAAATGCAATGCTTGCCTTTTCACCTTTAGTTCATTCTGTAATTTAAAACGTTTTAAAATGATGACAGAGTTGTCGTCGTGTTGATTAATGTTCGTGGCTCTGTACTGTTGCAGTTTTGCCCTGCCAGTATATCACGCAGTCAGCCACTAGTTCATTTTATCGATTGATGATTAAGTATAAAACGAAATGCTAACTAGGACTTTATATGTATTTACTGGAAAATAATGTTTCACTTACCAACAACAGCACAGTGGAGCAGCAGAAGACAAATCACAGACCCTGCAAGAAAAAGTAACAGGTCAGAAGATGTAACTTTAAATATCAAGGTATATATTGATTAGTATCTGTATTAAAACAACTAAATGAAATAATAAATATCTTGTTGGAAATGAGAGATTCACAGAATAACAATGTCACTGACACAAGATCAGAACAGAAGTGCACATATACAGTGATTATTGAACAATTCAAAAGTTATATTCCATCGTGCACCTGTTACTTTATTTATAATGCTCTTAGTAACATAAACAAGACAGAGTATTCGATAAAAGTATTCCATCTGTCTGTTGAACAAACCAGGGCAAATGATATATGCTATTCTTATTAACGAAATTCAACTACTTTTAATTTTTAGTGAATAACGCAATATGTCACACGTCTCGAATATGACAGGAAGAATTACGATTTTATAATTAATGTAATTCTTTTGATGATTTATCTAAAATATTTTTAAAATAAAGAGGAGATTTTACTTACCGCATTCTCCCATCTTTTTACACAAGCAATGAGCTGGCATGTCGTGCTGGTGTTCTTATATCTTGTGCCTGTCTTAAGTAACTTTCTAACTTGATAAAAATGACCTTAGTCTGCAGAACATCTGTTAAACGCTTAAATTTCACACAATTGTAACATTGCACTGGTTTGCAGGGGACGGATAAAATGTCTGCATAAAAATAGAATTTACATTGCATATGTTTCCGATATTGCAATTTCATTTACATTTGCACGATAGCAATCTATATGTTGAAATTATCTTTGTTTACACTAAGTTAAGCATCAACACTGTTATCTGAGATATTTTATTATTTTGTATCATTCAATCAGTTTTATTTTAAAATGTTATTAAATGTATGATGTAAGTCAATATCATTTCAGTAAGATAAATTTCAAATGTCTTTGTTCTTTTGGAACATCGTAGAGAAGAAACGGAAACGGAATGATATGTTCTTGTCAATAATCACTGTTAAAGAGGACTTTCTAAGACTACAACAATATAAAAGATCAACTAGAAAAAGGAATTGCTCATCGTATGTTTTTGAGTTTATATAATAACTTAAATAGTCACAACACGCTGTTTTGTTATATATTATTTTCACCTAGTTTGTGTCCACTACCAACTTGTAAAACATTTATTGTTCCAGCGACCCAAACCATCCACCAACAACCACTGCCGATGAAGCTAAATTAAGGTGCTTGAACCGAGCAACAAACTACCAGCATTACAATAAAAATAAATTATTAAAATGATATAATACAAGGAATTCAGAAGCGCAAAATATATGTTTTATGTTTGCACTCAAGGTTTAAAAGGGAAAGATAACTATATCTATATTACATCGAAACAAGAGTGCAAGAATGTCACAATATACGCCCGTCACAGCAAATTTCTTTACTCTAGCACCTGTATTTGCAAATGGAATTTTAATTTTGTGGTTGTTTAGTAATAACTAAGTGTTTTGTTTTTCTAAGTCCACAAAAAAACTCCTTACCAGGTAGAGATACCTTAAAATACACCTAAAATTGGAAAGTAACATCTATGTTGTACCACAGAAAAGTGGTCTTGGTTTTTCCCTACGGTCAATTATAAAAAAGTTACAATATAAGTTATTTATAGTAACAACTAAGGGAAGTTAATCTTAAAAAAAAAAAAAAAAAAAAAAAAAAAAAAATTGTAAGTCCACACAAAAATCTTTACCAGGTAGAGACTGGTCAAAATACACCTCAAAATTGGATGTAGCATGCATGTTGTACTACAGAAAAGTGGTCTCGATTTTTCCCTACGACTAGAAATGAAAAAGTTACAATATAAGCTATATATAGTAACAACAAAGGGAAGTAATTCTAAAGAAGGGAACTGCGCATGACACTTCGTCTCATGATGGTGTATAATTGTGTCAAGTAACATCAAAATCCCTCCATGCATGAAGAAGAAATGCTTCGGACAAAGTCATTCTTGTATCTGACCTTTGGCCTCTAAGTGTGACCTTGACCTTAGACCTAGGGACCTGGTTCTTGCGCATGACACTACGTCTTGTGGTGGTGAACATTTGTGCCAAGTTGTATCAAAATCCCTCTATGCATGAAGAAGAAATGCTCCGGACAAGGTTTTCATTCTTGTATCCTTTGACCTCTAAGTGTGACCTTGACCTTAGACCTAGAGACCTGGTTCTTGCGCATGACACTCCGCCTCATGGTGGTGAACATTTGTGCCAAGTTATATCAAAATCCCTCTATGCATGAAGAAGAAATGCTCCGGACAAAGTTTTCATTCTTGTATCCTTTGACCTCTAAGTGTGACCTTGACCTTAGACCTAGGGACCTGGTTCTTGCGCATGACACTCCTTCTCATGATGATGAACAATTGTGCCAACTTTCATCAAAATCCCTCTATGCATGAAGAAGATATGCTCCGGACAAAGTCATTCTTGAATTTGACCTTTGACCTCCAAGTGTGACCTTGACCTTAGACCTAGGGACCTGGTTCTTGCGCATGACACTCCGTCTCATGATGGTGAACAACTGTGCCAAGTTTCATCAAAATCCCTTCATGCATGTAGAAGATATGCTCCGGACAAGGTCTGTGGACGCCGCCCGCCCGCCCGCCCGCCAGGGGCGTTCCCATAATACGTCCCGTTTTTCAAACGGGCGTATAAAAATCACTAAGTTGCATCCCTTGCCACAAGTAAATAACCTACTGCATTTCTGAAGTCTGAATCTGTTTAACAATTTCAATGCCTTTATTAAATACGACATTGAATAACGGAACATTAGTTTCTAAAGCAGGAATTGATAAAATTGCACAGACGTATTATCATATTGGTATATTTTTTCCATATTTCCATATAGAATATTTAGGATCAAATACTATTTGTAAGGTAACTGATTACACTTGACTGTTTATATCAAACAAGAAGAATGCTTTTATTGAAAGTTTTACAATGTTAATGGCGATACACATATATTGATTTGGCATCTGCTAAAAATCAGGCAGTTGTGTAAGCCTTTTGTTAAAATTCTGACTGGTCACCGTTTTAATATATATCTTTAATATGCCTAGCAAAATTGTATGTAAGAACCTAGTTCTAATCACTACAAAGAGTACAGTTAAATGATCCCGGTATCTTGGAACATTTTTGTTCGTATTTTAAACGGTCATACGACAAAAGAAAATTGCCGCAAACTAGGTCATTCGAAATGTATATGTGCGTTCAGCTTGCTAGAGAGGTCACGTCTTATGAGAGACCACTTGTAATAAGTATCCACTTCTCTGGTTGCTTTCTTGCTTTAACTGAACAAATTATGCTGCATTTAGGGGTCATTTGTATTAAAAGACCAATGTTTGCCCTTCCCTTACGTTGTTTCTTAATACAAGTTGTATTGCGCACACACACGCACGCACGCACGCACGCGCGCGCATACATACCAGTTTACATTACAGAAGATTGCTCCGACTCTAACATTAGTTATCGAAGTACTAATTTGTACAAATGTATGTCACTAATTCGGGCCTTGATAGTATGATATTGCATGTTGGCCAACTACATTGATTTGGAAATACAAACCTGCATGTTAAAACTTAGCAAGTATTGTGTAAGTACAAAAAGTAACATCATTTTAGAGCCTTTGTGGAACAAACTTTTTCAATGACACTGAAGACTTGACTTTTATGAAAATTCAAGCAGTTCTTTATTGATTTTGGATATAATACCTGTCAAGCGAAAAATGAATAGCGTGACAGACAGTCGATATGATTTTAATATGAATCCCTTCGGGGGCATAAAATGTGGCCATTAATAGCTATGCTAGATGCATTTGTCACTCCAGCGAGTAACTTGAGCTCTGCACGGCTTTTAGCATAGTTCAATGTAACTATTTGAACACATGTATTTAACCCCAAAATGTTCTTAATGTTGGAACTAACAAAGTATTTTACTGTATGTCGCTTTGTGCATCTTCATCCAGTTACGACCATGAACGATCAATGTTTGCTTTATTGGCCAATCGGTTTTAATTGAGACATCTTGTTATGTGTGAGCTTCTTATTACATAACTCATACCACAATGCCAAGTAAATATAACAGCCAGATCTTGGTAGCAATTCATTCTAACTGTACTGCAGCTCAAGAACTGGCAATATCGGAACTACCTCTACTGGAAATAGACTTTTCGACTTCCCAGTGCCTTGACCAACAGGTGCATTTATAAATGAATGTAAAACAGAAGTTTTCTTACAATCATTTTATTGATCAATTTAAGTAAAGTAAAAAACAACTTAGAGAAAAATTATGTAAACAGCAGCCTGCTGAGTTAACTATTATACAACAGAAGGAACAAATCATTCAATTGACATTAAGCATAAACATCCCACCAGGTGATATTGAATGCTACTGCTGCTAGGGTTATCATAGTTGTCGAGGTGTAAAAAAACTTGAAAAAAAATATATTAAAAGAATGTATAGTTTATACAAGGAAACGCTCCGCTAAGCGGGGCAATATACGTTAACTCGTAAGTAAGAAAATGAATGATCACATCAATTGTTTTTATTTAGAAACAAGAAAATTATAGCCATTATTCGAATCACCTGACAACGTTACAGTTGAAGGTCTTCCTGCTTCTCCCTATAGTCTTCCCACACCTCACTTAATCGGCAAGACTTAGAGATTTTCTAAAATAAGGTATTAATTGTACAATAACTAGATATGTAGCTGTAACACACAGCTATGTCATTTGGTTCATTAAAATACCACCAATAAAACATTTAAACACTTTTTTTCTAATGACAATTTAGAAACATAACATTCCGTTTAATTGTCAAATAAAATGACAGAACTTACCAACAACATGAATGTTTTATAATCGATACAGTCATTCGTCATTTTGTTTTATCGTTGATATACAACAGTTAATTGATGAATTGTTTTTCTTACATTCTATAATCTAACATAAATCTGAACTCTCAACAAACATCAAGACTAAGCTTCCGGTAAAAAGTGCTGAATGTATATGTTGACATAAATAACCAAAGTGTTAAGTATTAAGATACTCTTAACATTGTATCTCTGGTTTAGTAACTTCTTTCTGAAGATTATTTTGAAACAACCCAGTGAATTAAGATAGATGTGTGTCTAGGCTATGCCCTTGTTGACGAGTGGTGAATACAATCACAAGACGATTCTTGTCACTGATTTCAAATCACTTGCCCTAGCCACTGTGGGTTTGAATCTCCTTTGAGCTATCGAATGATTTCAAGTGAGAAAGCAAACTAGCTTGACAGGTGGTCAGTGCCCAGGTGTAATGCTTCTTGAAAATTTCATTAATTTTCGTGAACAGAGTTAATAAAATCAATAAAAGTCAATCTGGTCTATTTCATTCCTTTATGTACTATGTAACATTTTATGAATGAATTTCTATTAGTCCAATAATTAGATTATTAGATTAATTAGATTAATTTTATATGTTTCCTGAGTGTAAGATGTTAAACAGGAATTTTTCTTTCATTTTAGCTGGAAAAATAATTTTGCACAACAAAGTAAATACAGTTCAAATGTTTATCTACATATGTAATAGTATGCCATTTTTTTGTTGTTGTTGTCATGAAAACGAAATGGCCGCCATTTTGATCAAATATCTAAATGCTCATAACTTTTCAGCCGATTTTGAAAATTCTTTCACTTCTTTAAATGATTGAAGAAATCCTAGCAGATGAAATTAACATAAAAACATCATTGCCATTCCCTGTAAATATTACTTTAAAATTTTTCTCTTTGTGTGTGTGTGTGTCCAACTGGATTAAGTATGAATTTTATTATACAAAAATCCAGTCGCACATCCAGCTTTTTATTGTCCATATATTCCGTCAGCATGTCAACATCAAGGCTTAATCTGTCAGAATGACAGCGTGCAACCTTACGCTGCACGTGTCACCAGAAACTATTTACAGACGAGCAACTTCGAAGTTTCGCCTGGGTTGACGGCGTGTTCACTGAAATGCAATCCAATTGAACACGCATGGAGGGCGGTTACGTCCACGTAAACCGCAGCCCGCCAACGTCCTAGAACTGATAGCAGCAGTCCACCAGTTGTTGACTACAATTCCACGGTATCTACGTAAATAGTGCGCGGCCATTTGCTGAGCTTGCCGGTAGAGGTAGCCTCACGCGCTACTGATTACATGTGATAGTAACATTCCTCTGACAGCCTAATGAAATTCAAAATTTGAACCATAATGTTGACCATGAAATGCGTCTAATTTATCATCATTTCTTTTAAAATAGCAGATTTGCAAATGGAATCTGAATCACGCTTAGCAAAATAATGTACAATGAATTTGAAAGAGGCGTTTTTCTCTCATCAGAGTGTAAATGTGTAAAATAATAATGTCGGTGAGGTTCACGAGAGGGTTTAGTACACCGG
Organism: Mercenaria mercenaria; assembly: GCF_021730395.1. NCBI lineage: Eukaryota > Metazoa > Mollusca > Bivalvia > Venerida > Veneridae > Mercenaria > Mercenaria mercenaria. The sequence continues at coordinate 30,058,772 of NC_069379.1, forward strand.
TCCTTGTCTCATTTATAAACTAGAACAGCAATCTAATAAAGAGTTTGTAAATGAAACTCAATAACTTCTTCCTGATAACTATCATCTTAACAAAGATGTTTGTTTGTTTGTTTGTTTTGGGTTTAACGCCGTTTTTCAACAGTATTTCAGTCATGTAACGGTGGGCACTTAACCTAACCAGTGTTCCTTGATTCTGTACCAGTACAAACCCGTTCTTCTCCGCAAGTAACTGCCAACTTCCAAACATGAATCAGAGGTGGAGGACTAATGATTTCAGACACGTTTATCAAATAGTCACGGAGAACATAGGCCCCGCCCGACGATCGAACTCACGATCCTGCGATTTGTAGACCAACGCTCTACCTACCGAGCTAACCGGGTGGGCATAACAAAGATGTCAATGTTTTTGAATGCCTCATGGTGAACAAAACAAAGTTAGTTTGTACAAAGCACAAATATATGATACAAGATGAACAATAACCAAAGTATAACATAGATTTAATTTCTTTCATATTACGTTTGTACGCCTGATTTCTAATGCATTGCAATCGCTATTGATTGATGTATTTATATTATTCAAAGAAGCATGGGTAACTTTATAAATATATTCTGGCTACAAGTCACTTTAATTAAAAGATTGTACTGATGTCTTCTTACAAATCAAAGTTCATTTCTATAGAAACTTATTTCTCAATTACAATCAAGTTTGCTTCAATTTTGAATCCTCCTGAATAGCACATGTCACAGGTAAAACAGTATGCTGAATGTATATGTTTAACGCTAATACCCCAATTGTTAAGCCTATAGATTTCCATCACGTTGCATTTTAAGTGGAGCTGCTTCTTCCTGATTACTATCTCTTTATTCTTGTTGTTTTAACCAATTCAATGCAGACATGTTTGCATAATGTTTTGTCACTACTTTGTCTATTGCACAAAAGAGAAAATATGTAAGGTACTAAACTCTTACAGCTTGCAATGAGAAATATTCCATTGTTGTTTGTTTGCTTGATTGTTAAAAGATAAAAAAAGCATCGTGCTTTAATTGTTGAAATGTTGTGGCTTCTTCCTGATTGTTATCGCCGCTAACATGTTAAAAGATGTTCATAACAATAGGTGTACATGCAACATTGAGTTGAAGATTTAAAATGAAATAAATTGATTTTAGCCCAGTGTTGCAAATTCTGATTAATATTATCTTAGCTGAGCATTGCTTAAGTTAACGAATCAAGGATGATACTTAACGAATCGTTAAACAAAATGGCATTCTTTGCCTGTAGATATCGCTAAATGGGCGTATGACTTCCGTAAGAAACGGAAAATGCAAACATTATACAGATAATTATATGCCGACTGTCGTTTCGCTTTAACTTACTTAAGGCATCATATCTTGCAGATTTTTTTTAATTTATCCTACCCTCATATAAGATATAGCTCAATACGGCCTGCCTAATAAACTTTGCTTTATCTAGTCAGTGTCAAGATATCACATTTGCGGGACCTTTTGAAATCACTTAACAATATTTTGCATTTAAATCATCACCATTGTATTGGAAATGTCTGAATTTGGAAAATGAGTGGTCAAACCAAAGGTTTTTATCTTGAAACAAAAGAAAAATATTGCTATTTTTTTACTTTTACAGCACTTCAGCCGTAAATTTTGAAAACAATTTTTTTCTGAATTTTTCATTGAAATTGTTCTAAAATCAAAAGTTTTTATCTAGAAACAAAAAAGTTATTGCATTTTTTTTTTCAATTTTCTACAAACTGAATTACACTAACAAACGTCATATTATATGACGTCAAGTCTGCACGCTGTTGCTCTTTCCAACGACTTTTTCCTAATTTTCTGAACAGGTAGGATATATAGAATATTAGATTACTGTCTGAATAAATTTGAATTTATTAGGCTCGTCTACGAAAAAATATATGGCTCGGCAAAGCCTCGCCTAATATATTTTCTTCAACTCGCCTAATAAATTTAAATTTATCAGACAGTAACCTAATATTCTCTATATAGTTTCCGGGATAAATTTCTTCAGCACACCAATTCTAATATTGAAATTTATAAACACACACTTATTCATTACCAAAAAAGTGCCTTTCCTATAAAGTGCAGATTTAACATTTGTTCTCACAATTAGAGGCAAAGATAAGTAATATTTGGATAGCAGAGGCTCAAACTGGTGAAAGTAGTCTTAATAGCATTAACACTGTAAGAGGAAGTTTAGTTGCAAAGGATTGATATGCATTTATGTTTAATCTTTCAAAAGATACACAAGAAGAATGGATGATCATTCTAATAAAGATAAGTCAATTTGAAAGGGTTACATTACTTTATAATGACCTGCAATGATAGAAGATAAAATGGGTTCTTGATATGTTTCGCAGTTTCTATGAATACTTTTATACAGTTAAAGATATAAGTCAGAAATTAAGTTTCACTTTAAAAAGATTCTGTTCGTCGTCAACAAGTAGTGATATTATGTTTCTTTGTGTGAGACGTAAATGAGTTTATTGTAATGTTCTACCTCATCTTAAGGATGGGGCACATGTTCAAAAATCAAAAGAGAATTTTATCCTTATTATATTCTTCACAGGGTACTTTACTTTAACACCTAATGTACAAAATAGGCAACTTAACGAATGATTTAACAAAGATAACGATACTGTTTATTGCTGGCAGATGGGCTACAATTGATAAGATTAACATCAGTCATTGGTTGAAATTCAATCCGTCTCTTCACTTTTAAGTAGAACATAAAATGTTAGGGTAGATTTCATTCAACTTAAATTTCAATTATCACGGTAAACAAATTCATGAAAATATGGCGACACTATTTTATGCCAGTGCTAGTTTTATTCTTGTGGGACTAACACTCAAGATAACTACAGCAGGTAAGATTATATTGTTTTCTTATCAAAATATAGTCCCTGGCTCGCGGATTTTTCAAAGTCCGCACTTGCCCGCCATTGGACCCTAGCGCAGACACTTTTATGAGCCGCGGGGATGCGCGTTTTTTTTCTTGTCTCCCCGTAATGTATTTTACAGCTTCCACCGCGGCTAAAAGCAATAAATCGAAGATATATCGCAGCGCATCGCGGCAAAGTGCCGGTGGTTCGCGGTGAATTACGGTTGATCGCCGCGATTTATAGGTAAAAGAATAACAATATAAATGCTATATACAGTGTAGTATGCGCATAAACTGACATGAATTTTAACATTTATAATTTAGAGGAAAAGTGAAAAGTAAATGGCTTTTCATCATCTTCAATAATAATAATTATAAACATATTCTGCATAGATTATTTCAGTTATACGTATTTTCATAATATAAAATTCATCTACTGACAAGATTTGATAACAACTATCTTTAAGTAAAATAATTCATTCTTTGTCTTACCATTTATAATATGTTAAGTTTGTTTTTCAATGTGACCGTATTGTGTAAAAAGTAAATATCTGCATATGGTGAAAACTTTTTTTTAGTATCATAAAAATAAAAAAATGAAAAAATGTCATATCAGTGTAATTGATAATTGATTTATTTATTGATATAAAAAGACTTTCAAAAGAATGGTTAAATGTTTTTATTATAAACGTACAATCATGCATAGCTATTCAAATATAACACAACATGATAAAATCAGATTATTGAATTTCATCCATACAAGAAATGTCAAAACTGATGACAGTAAATATGAATGAATATGGAAGATAAATTGCATATATATATAAAAAAACCTCTCTTAGATTTTTGATGTGTATGCAGTTGCTTGAAACTGCAATACGAATAGTCTACGAGCTTTTAAAATTTAATCGGTGGATGTAATGTGACATTCCGCTAGATACATGTAAAAATACAATAACTAAATTTACAATAATTGGGCAAAAACAAACCAAAATTATTACAAAATTTACATTTCTCAATTTAAAAAATAATTATTGACTGAATTTTAAAGTAGTACATAATATTACGAGATGAAATAATCTTTAAAAGTTTACAAGATAAAGAAGAAATAATGGGATGTAAAATACAAAAATGCCTAATATTTTTTCTTTTCTTGTTATTGCAATGAAATGGAAAAAAATAAGAAAATAACCCTTAGATTTGGCGCATAAACTCTTTTAATTTTGTATGAAGAAGTACTTGTTGAAATAGTAAACAAAATTATAAGAAAACGAATTATAATAATTGCACGAATATACGCAAGAAAACCTGAAGTGTCTTTATATGCCAGGTACTCCATTCAAAACATGTAAGCTACACGCAGGCGTTAAATTGTCCTTTTAGCCAAATACGTGCTGATAGATTAATTCAGCAATAATATTATAATACTTAAGTAAGAGTACATTCTGCATAGTTGTCAGTGTACTATTACACTGTACACGTATTAGACCGGCTATGCGTTTGTTTTACCCTTAGCAGTGACAAGATATTTCTACATCTGCATTGTACGTCAAACTGTCAACTTTGACCATGACTTGACGGTGCGCAAGAAAAGACAACTGTTAAGAAACAAGAAACATGAAGTAAAGTATAATACAGTAAGAAAATAGAAACGATCAAGGATATGGTGCACAAAGAAAAATAGGAAGTTAAAAGCATGAGAAGTGCCTTCTATTACATCCCATCTGAGTGACCAATCCGCTTGCATGGCGCTACCAGGTCCAAAGGTCCCGCCGGCCGGTGTAATGAAGTATTTCGACCCCCATAGAATAATGACCCCCCCCCCCCCCCCCCCCCCCGGTCATTATTCTATAGAAAATGTGACTCCTTTCCTGTAAAATATTGACTCCCCTTATAAAAAACTGACTCCCTTTGAAAACTCTATAGAATAACGACCCCCGGTCATTATTCTATAGAAAAACTGACCTCTCCAAGTAAAATACTGACTCCTTAAAGATGACTCTCTTCGAATCTCAAAGAATAGCGACCCCGGTTATTATTCTATAGAAAAAGTGACTCCTTCCATGTAAAATACTCACTGCCGAAATTACTACATTCGAACTCTCATACAATATCGATTCCCGAACATTATTCTATTTAAAAAAGTTACTCTTTCCGTGTAAAACACCGACTCCTAAAAAGACTTTCGACGATAATATCTATTAAAAAGTGATCCCCACCAAACCTAACGGACAATTTTACTAGATCTACAATTCTAATACCCTCCATTGCCAATAGTTAACATTTTGATTGTACTACTACTACTGGTGCCGCTACGTCTATTGCTATTACTACATGTACTTCTTCTTCTACTACTACTACTACTTCTACTACTACTACTACAACTGCTACTACTGATACTACTATACATGCTTCCACTAATACGTCTTGTATCTCCTGCTGCTGTTGTTGCTGTCACTTATTCCTCTGCTGCTGCTGCTGCTGCTGCTGCTGCTGCTGCTGCTGCTGCTGCTACTGCAACGCAACTGCCAATACCACTGTCACTACTACTACTACTACTACTTTCTATTGTTGCCGCTACCGTACTGTACTGCCACTGCTAAGTATTGCAACTTTTATTAATACTAAGTTCTATGCTAGCAGTTTCTTGTGCAGTTTTCTTCTGAAGAATTACTTCATACCGAAGTTTGCAGGGATTATTGACACTGGTGTGTTTTGTGAACGTATTGTGAATTGTTATTTTCCTGAAAAAAATGTATACACCAAGATACAGCGTCTACAAATAGAATCCCTTTTCCCGTTGCGGAATGCTCTGATTTCTGTGTCAAGTGATGGTATCTGGGGCTAATGGTCAAACGGAAGGACGGACGGACGGACAAGGGCAAATCTATATGTCCCCTCCCCCGAGTGGGGGCATAAAATGCAACAATTAGGCCTAAGATACACGAGTTATCACTAAATTTGACCAAATGACCGGGGGTCGTTATTTTATGGGAGTCAATATTCTTCGTGAGGTTCAGTTTACTTCACGTGGGGGAGTCATAGTACTATGATCTGGAGGTCATAATACTATGACCGGGGGTCACTTTTTCTATAGAATAATGACCGGGGGGTCATTATTCTATGGGGGTCGAAATACTTCATTACAGGCAGTGCTCCCTCGTGATTTGAGGTGTATCAGAAATGCATACTGATCCCTTAGAATGGCTGGGATGACAGCTCTCTCTTGAATGATGCCAAAGAGGAAGCCTCAGCGGAACTGGTTGGAAGTCTGTTCCACATCGGGATGGTCCTAGGGAAGAAGCTGTATTTGCAGTAGTCGGTTGATGTAGAGTACTGATGGAACTGGTTGTTATGTGCTTCTCTTGTTCTAGAGGTGACTGGTGTAAGATATGTGGAGGCTGGAATATCCAGCTGGAATATCCATTAGGACATGCACGATCTTGTAGAGCATGATGAGCTGTGCCTTTTCTCTCATTGTCTGGAGGGACTCCCACTGCAAGTGGTGGAGCATATCCTATGTCAATGTTGTTTTAACGCGTGTCAATAGATAAGGGGTTAATTGACAACTTTTGTCGATATATGACCACGTTTAAGAAAAAATGTTACATGTGGTATGAAATGCACATTTTTCTTATATTATATTTGTTAAACATTTGAGGTATGTTTTTTAAAGTTATCATCAACACTAATGACTCACACGCTATATATATTTTATAAACTGGATATTATGTATTACCAGTGTAAAGAGTTAATTGGTGTTCAAATTTAGCTTGATATAATATATTGGTTAAATTAGTATACATAAGAATCTATTAAATGTTAAGTCTAGATACACTAATAAATAACTTCTATCAATTTGTAATGTGTGATTTGTTTAACTGTAGCTAAATAACATAGAAGACCGTTCTTTATATTTATATAAAAATAAACAAAATACTACATTTATATATTTGGTATCACTGTAGCAATCAAATTTAAAGGAAATAGACTAGATTTAAAATAACGGCGCCGCTTTATCTTAATTTCTATAATTATAGTCTCCGTTTTCGTGATTTAAGTAAAATAATCATTTTAAATAATATTGCATTTAAGTTATTTAAAGTGTATTTGATAAAAGTAAAATTTCATAAAGATACATTAATTAGTTTTTAAGATATCTGCTATAAACGCGGCTGCAAATAGTTCGTAATATCATTCGTTAAGTGTATAAATATGGCCTTAGAAAACCTTACATGAATTTCGCGGTGACTGCCAGTGATTCGCAGCGATCCATCGCAATTCAGCGCGACCCGCTGAGATTTTTCATCGCGAGTCGCCGTGGACACTTTATCTATAATAGATCGCGGGGTCTTACAAAATCATCGCGATTGATCACAGTCTTCAGAAGTGATTCAATGTGAAAAACCATCGCGATTTTCCATCCAGGGTAAAAATTTGTGCCGGTGGCAACGATGAAAAAACAAAATCTGCGAGCAAGGGACTGTATGTAGTACATAATCTGTCATTCAGTTTAAAAGACTTATGAACTAACTTTTCCGATATGTACTCACTTATATATGACATTAATCAATTGTTCATCAAATAGACTGAAGGCAATAGATATATTATTTAGTGGAGTAAACGTATTTGTCTTACGCAATAGCGCATTACTCATATTTCAGTCGATATTAAAATGCATATATCTGTCCTTTAAAAAATGTTTATATGCATCTCGCTAAGCACCCACTTAGAGTTTAAGGCACTTAGTTTGTTTTTCAAGAGTATTAACGACGGTTTGGTGAGTATTGTTTATTATCTCCCGATGAGGTCGGAGGGATATAGGTTTGGCGTTGTCGGTCCATCCGTCCGTCCGTCCGTCCGTCCGTCCCTCCGAGACCATGTTTGCATACTTAAGTGGCTATAGGAGCAAAAGGTAAATGTACTTTTTCTTTGATTTCATTCATTCCGTAAGGCTTTTATGTGCCAGTGGCTATTCTTTACGTCGCTAAAAGAACAATAGAGAGAACAAAAGAGTAGCCACATAAATATCCATATGTAGGAACGGACTTCTTTCCGTCCGTCCGTCCGTCCGTCCGGAGTCATATCTAACAATTGGTTGGGAATATTTTGGATAAAACTTCATATTCATAGTCGCCACTATTAGGTTATGCGTTCCGTCAAGTTTCAGTTAGATTGCCTAAGTAACACAAGAGTTATGGCCCTTAGAAGTTTCTTATGTTAACTATATAGAGTACTATAAATATGGCAATTTTTACTTCATAACTTATGACATATTTGACCTAGAACTATTAATTTTAAAAGTAAAACTGAATTTAGATCACTATAATGTTAATACAGTTTCGTCTAGGAATGGCCGCCAATTTTAATTTGCCACGCCAATATGTGGCAAAAACAGCAAGTACTTCTGTACACGCTATCTTAAAAATTCTTTCGCAAAAGTAAAGTACTTCAAATTCTGATGCACGCCATACTTTTCAATTTGATTTTATGCCACCAACAAAGCAGCAGTCAACATTAAAATCTTAACTTTCCCATGGGAAATGCTATTTTCCCATAGGAATGCGGTCTTTTCCCATGGGAAATCCACTTTCCCATGGGAAGAACATGTGATAAATTTTCCCATGGGAAAGTGCATTTCCCATGGGAATTTCCTATGGGAAATATATTTGTTTCTTAAAATGATAAATCATTATCTTTTAAACTTATTCTACCCCAGGCACATCATAACATTACTTTGGAAAAAGTTATTTGTCATTTTATTATTTTACAGACTTTCCCATGGGAAACCGTTCCCATATTTCGGCCATGGGAGGACGTTCCTATGGGAATCATTTCCTATGGGAAATATTTCCGATGGGAAGACTTTTAGATTATTCCCATGGGAAATATTTCCTATGGGATATATTTCCCATGGGAAATATTTCCGACGGGAATGAATTCCGGTGGGAATATTTAATATAAAATAAGTCATGTGTATAATTTTCCACAGAAAAGAACTTTATAAGAAACTGAATATTCTAAACTGAATAATACCTTTTTAGATATGAAAGTCTTCGATACTATCGTTTAAATTGGCATCAAATGGAAAATAGAGTATGTCAAATGGGAAATAGAGTATGGTCATGTATCTTCTACAGGCGATATTTCTTTTCACATTTACTTACTGCAAAATTACATCTAAACCACACTACTGTGATCTGGAGTTACTACTCGTACTAGCCCTAATAATGCTGGACACGTTTGAGTCTATCTTTGCGGCCAGTGTAAATCATGATCAACTTGCACATCCGTGCAGTCTGATCATGATCTGCACTGTTCGCCATTCAGTCGGTATCCTTTTGTAAGCAGCCCCTTTAACAGTTAATTGTACTGTCCAAAGTGAAAGATGGACAAGTTCGTTGTAGAAATTCATCGGGGTAAGGGCTAAAATAGAGTTTAATATTCTCTCTCTTCCTTATACGTCCTAATGCCAAAAAATCTCCAAAGCGAATAAAACAAACACTAGCTTTAATTTAAATCCCAAAGTCATACTCATATTCATTATGCATATTTCCTATAACCCCTTTTTGTGTTTAGCATACAATAAAAATACTGTAAAACTACAAAACAAAACAAAAAAAACTGACATAGGCTCTATTGAGTATCATCCTTCATCAAACTCCTGTTCAAATTATTTTGATCGTAGTAGTGGCCGAGTCTGCACTGTGACACGGTCGTGCAACAGTCACGATTAAAACAAATCCACATTAATGCTGGTTTGCTATCATTATCACATATCAAAATATAAGTATCTATATTTATACGCAGATGGTGTACTGAATTAAATCTAAAAAGAAATTGCTAATTTAAAATCTTCGGAGCACTTGCACTTTAGTGGTCCCTATAATAATAGTAGTTTAATAATGTCTTAAATATCAAAAGTTAAAAGGTGTAACTTTATTGTGAGATGAATATATTTGGGGGCTGCAGCCCCCACACCCCCGCTTTACCCTACACCCCCAACTTGCTGCGCATGCGCATTGTAAACTTCCGGGGACCGCTAAAGTGCATTCTACCCAAATCTTCTATTAAATATGTGTTGCTATTATAATCCGAAACATACTTATTTCGTTCGCAAAAGTACTACGTTTGTAGTGTGCGGCCAGTTTTTTTATCTCTAAATAACACGGAGTACTTTTTGTCGGAGATTGCATATTATAACTTGTATCGAAAAAAAATCTAATTTTAAATATTTACGCCCAATAAAGAATCAATGTATTCACAATCAGTCTTGAGTTCTTACATATTTATAAGAAATGAAGTTCAGCAAATTCGGCCGAGTTTTGGTAGCGACAAAATACGTTGCAAGGGTACATATGATTAATTAAGGACCATGGGTTGAAACGTATTTTGGTAGGGTTTTTTTTACATCAGGGGCTGTGCTGATTTTAACATAATGCACAAAAGAGAGAGATAAAAGGAGGGAATGTCTTCTATAAAAATGGTGGGGGAGGGGGTTTGGAGTTCCCCTGCCGAGATATAGTTTTCGTATAAAAACAACCAAAATGTAGATTCCTGGGCGTTTGAAAAGGGCCTCATACGACGCTTCCTATGCAATAACATTGTATTATTTTGTTGTTTTAATGTGCTATTGTTGTCGGAGGGATAACCCACCGAGAGTTTTAAAGCACGAAAATGTTGAATTCTGTAAAACGAAGTATAACTGTGAGAATGACACGTGGGTCCTCCACCTAGGTTTTAAAACATCCTACATAAACATAAATGGTGAATTCTGTGCGTGTTTTAGGGGGCTTAGATAAATATTTCTTACACACCGGACTGGCGTTTCCGGTGATTTCACCCGTGCCGGCAACGATGTAACTCATTGCAGAGTTGGAGCGGTCTTCTGCGCATGCCCGAAAGTGAATATCAGTTGTAGCGCACGGCAAAAATATGCATATTTTTGCATGTCCGCACGCATTTAGTGTACAATATGCATAAAATACTGACTAAAGGTTAGGGTTAGTATCAGCATGGTTACAAAATATATACATTTAAGATATTTTTCGTTCAAAATTAGTTAATCCGGTATGAACCGGAGTCTGTAATTTATACCGGCGCTCCAAGTCTGCATTGAGTCACAGTCTGCCGGCAAAACCTATCTGGCACCCCCATGCCAGATGAGTCTCGTGCTGTTAATGACAACCTAAAATACGAAAAAAGCAGGTACCTTGACAGTTTCTCTCCATTCCTTATAGTATATTTCTTGATTCAAAATACGTTGGTTTAACATAACGTTACGCAACAAACGAAAAAACAAAACTGGAACTTTGTTACTATAGTATTCTGCGTAACGCAAAACATCATGACGTCACTTCTGCTTACGGACGTTGATTTCCCGCGCTTTGTGTTCATTCTCTACTATAAGAAATAGTGCTGCGTAGGCCTAAGTATTTCTACATGTTATTTGTAAAATACGGTATGCAAGGAGAATAATGTGCCAGAATAAAATGCTAGAATGTATACGATATGCAAGCCTCATTACCGCCCAATGCGCAGGTGCCCTCGGGACGGATATTTCTATCCGATTCGTAAACACATGACTGATATTATTATTCCGACACAAAAAGATTTTTTTCTCTTTAAAGGCGATGGGTTTCGACAGTCCACCACAAATATCTTTGAAACACAATGTATAAGAATGGTAGAATGTGGCCGGGGGCTTACTCGAATAATTTTCCAAAAACTGAATTCTCCGACGTTAGATTTAGATTTTTATTTTGGTGTATACATGCGAGTGGTGTTCTGGGGTGCTCCCCGGAAAACGCATGGAAATGGTGGGTTCTGTGTGTTAAGATGGGTTAGAAATATATCATTTACTCTGAACTGAAGCTTCCTCTGCAAAAAGGTATACAATGTCATGTATCATATTTTTTATCTACATATATAAATGCGAATGATTTTCTATAAATATTTATCGCGGAATTTGGTTTTTTCTTCATTTGTATACGACGTATTATGAGAACACCTGCGGCGGGCGGCGGGCGGGTTGCTCGAAAGGTTGTTCGCTATCTAACTTGAACAGTTCTTATCCAGTGTTCACCCACTAAACTTGGTCAGAATGTTCACATCTCGGGCAAGTTCGATAATCAGCCGGATTGTCTAGTAGTTCTGGAGGTACACCCCTTTAATTGCTTAAAATTGCAAGTATTGACAACGTCCGCTCTTTAACTTGAGCAGTTCTTATCCAGTATCCACCAAACTTGGTCAGGATGCTGATTTGCAATATATCTCGGCCAAGATCGATAACTAGTCAGATCATCTCAGTAGCTCTGGAGCTATACCACTCGAATAACTCAAAATTGCGAATGTTGACAGTTTCCGCTCTCTTACTTGGGCAGTTCTTTTGTCCAATGTTCACCTAACTTGGTAATAATATTTATGGGCATAATATCCCGCGCAAGTTTAATGACCGGCAGCAAAAAGCACTTCCCTTTAGCTTTTTGATAGTTTTAATGTGTGTTTGTGATTCTTCCTGCATTACGGGCGTATTTTGTGACAGTTTCGCACTCTTGTTTGAGTCTGTGAAAATTGACAAGCCTGTTTCACTAAGTAAATTGTGGTGAACAGTTGTGCCAAGTTCCTTCAGTATTCCTCGTTGTATGTCAAAGTTAGACTTGCTTTGACCTCTCTCACGTGTGTTCCAATGGCCCTTTCGGACTGAATTAGGGTCGTTATATTTTCAAGGTCAAAAGGCCAAGGTCGGATGAGCGACTAAGTTCCATCATGACTCTTTTTGAAATAATATTGTCCATTCGTCACAAAATGTTCTTTTTGTAAATCATGAGATTATTAATATGAACTTAGGTGCTACCTAGAACGCAGAGCTGCCTTGAAAAATCACCAGTGCCCCTTGAAAATTAAAGGAGTGCTGCTGGAATTATCTGGAATCCGTTTTAGGAAGTTTATGTTAATTAAGATCTATTAAAATTTTAAGAATTGATGATAATTCATGATTTCTGAATGAATGTCTTAGAATGCATTAAGATTAAATCTTGACATGCGGAAATACGAACTAAAGAAAGTTACGGTTCTTTTTAGAAGGAAGAATGTGTCCAACTTTAAGGCAAAAATACTGCTATGGGAGAATGAAAATCATTTACATGTACAAAGCTTGTTTAAAATCCAAAAGACAGCCATCTTTAAAAGTTAGTGATGAGAATTTTACCCAGAGAAAATCACTGTTTGCCGAAATTCTCGAAAACTTCTGTTTTATTTACTGAACTGCTAAGTTAACAGTCTATGACATTTTTATTGTTAATCTTTTAGCACTACTGGTATAGAATAGGAATGGTAGTAGAAGCCTTTTTGATGTTTATTGATAATTCATTGGCAATAGTTTTTTTTCCTAGTAATAAACTCTGGTCAGTGATTTTTAAGCTTGTGGATGAAATATATGTGAATGGGGAGAAGCGCATTATGTGCTTTTCACAGTTCAATGCCTGTATATTTTGATCCTAAAGCTGTTTTTTTTTTAAAGTTATGTCTACTGACTACTGCACAGGCACTACATTGGAACCTGACATCAAAACTAAACACTTGTTAAATTTCACATGAATGACTTTAGTTATACAATATTTTCAAAACTTATAATAATACAAAAAAAAAACTGAAATAAAAAAAGGAATTGAAAAAAAATCTGGTCCAAGTGAGGTTCGACCTCTGGTTTTCAACGCGAACTCGCTAACCACTACACCACTGTGGAGTTATGACGTCATCATGACAAACATAAGTATATATAATAAAGTTCGGTATTGGCAGCGTGACGAAAGTCGTTTCAGAATGAAAATATTGTATTTTATTTCTTTTTTCTTCGTAGAAAATATATTTAGCACTAATTTTTTATTATCAAACGCGCATTTACATATTTTATTCAATATTCAAAGCAGTAAGCGAGACGCTTTTGTCAAGCGTAAACAGTAAGCGTCTACTGACGTTTTTACTGATTAATTACTATGTGCATAGTGCACATGAAAAAATCCGAACGACACCGATTCCAAAAAGTACCACGAATTTTCAACTCGATAGTATACACAGTTAGATCTCTCTATTCGTTTTCTTGTTCATACGTCTAACCGTAATGCGACGCTGTCGGCGCCGCTTCGCGGCGCCGGTAGCTCTGCTAGTAATATCGTTTTGCGTTGGATGTTTATATATCCAACGTATTTTGGTACTATATTTTTGTAAAGTACCAAACTGCGTTGAGTGAAACGCATTTTGGTAGTGATTACCAAAACTCGGCCGAATTTCGGTAGCGACTACCAAAATGCGTTGCTACCATTTTGAGGTGCAACAAAGCACTGTAGCAAGTCTAGAGACCATCGGTTAGATGATATGAGATGAAATTCCCCGAGACCGTAACGTCCGTATATAGTTATTCCTCTTTGTTGTCTGCATATACCGAGGCATTTTTTTTCGATATTTTTCGGTTTAGGTTTATGTACAATCCGGAGACTGGTTGTCTGCAAGAACAACACAGCACCATGAATCAGTCACAGATATTCCTAAATCGTGCCAACATGTTTTCGTAATGAAAACTGTATATATGCAACGGAAAAAAAGCAAACACCTTTTTAAAACAAGAGGACCATGATGGTCCTGAATCGCTCACCTGTCCCCACATGACCCAGTTTTGAACTGAGTATGATGACATTTTTTCTATTATTTGACATAGTGACCTAGTTTTTGAGCTCATGTGACCCAGTTTTTGAACTTGACCTAGATATCATCAAGATAAAAATTCTGACCAATTTTCAAGAAGATCCATTGAAAAATATGGCCTCTAGAGAGGTCAGAAGGTTTTTCTATTATTTGACCTAATGACCTAGTTTTTGAAGGCACGTGACCCTGTTTCGAACTTGACCTAGATATCATCAAGATGAACATTCAGACCAATTTTCATGAAGATCCATTGAAAAATATGGCCTCTAGAGAGGTAAAAAGGTTTTACTATTTTTAGTCCTACTGACCTAGTTTTTGACCGCAGCTGACCCAGTTTCGAACTTGATCTAGATACAATGAAGATGAACATTTAGACCAATTTTCATACAGATCCCATGAAAAATATGGCCTCTAGAGAGGTCACAAGGTTTTTTTATTATTTGACCTACCGACCTAGTTTTTGACGGCACGTAGCCCAGTTTCAAACTTGAACTAGACATCATCAAGGTGAACATTCTGATTAATTTTCATGAAGATCCATTCAAAAGTATGGCCTCTAGAGAGGTCACAAGGTTTTTCTATTTTTAGACCTACTCACCTAGTTTTTGACCGCAGTTGACCCAGTTTCAAACTTGACCTAGATATCATCAAGGTGAACATTTAGACCAACTTTCGTACAGATCCCGTGAAAAATGTGACCTCTAGAGAGGTCACAAGGTTTTTATATTATTTGACCTACTGACCTAGTTTTTGACCGCACGTGACCCAGTTTCAAACTTGACCTAGATATCTTCAAGGTTAACATTTTGACTAACTTTCATGAAGATCCATTGAAAAGTATGGCCTCTAGAGAGGTCACAAGGTTTTTCTATTTTTAGACCTACTGACCTAGTTTTGGACCGCACGTGATCAAGTTTCGAACTTGACCTAGATATTATCAAGATGAACATTCTGACCAACTTTCATAAAGATCCCATGAAAAATGTGACCTCTAGAGTGGTCACAAGCAAAAGTTTACGGACGGACGGACGACGGACGCTGCGCGATCACAAAAGCTCACCTTGTCACTTTGTGACAGGTGAGCTAAAAAGTAAGGAAGTGTAAAGGATGTCAAGTTTCTGCGCCGAGTGCAAACAATACTAAAAATCCTAATGCCAGTGCGGGAACGCGGTGAATGACGTCACCGTCACACCAGCTGCCCGTAAATTTTGCAAAGTATGTTATTTGCTGTAACAGGTATGATGACAATAAATGTTAACTGTTTCGAGAGATGTTTCACGTTTCTATGAGTGGGAATATATAAAAGATACAATTCCCATTTCTTAGTCGGTTGTCTTATATTTATAAATAAGAGATAAACTCCCGAGACGGTAACGTCCGTTTTATATAGTTATTCACCTTGTGGTCGCATATCTGAGGCATATTTTTTAGATGTTTTTTTCCGGTTCCGGTTTATGTACAGTCCGCAGAACTGTTCTCTGGCTGAAGACGAGGGCACCCCCCGTCTCATTTACATCAAATTTAATTAAAACGTGTGCCAACACGTATTCTTTTGCTGGCGACAAAAACAAATCTGGTGCGCCTTTTGATATAGTTACAACCTCCGGTATCATATCTAAACCGGATTTAAGCAATGTAAAAACAACCAAAAAATATCTTAGATTTATATTTTGTAACCATACGTGGATGTAAATTCTAACCTTTAGTCAGTCATGGTTGTTTGGCGTATTATATTTCTATGTGTGGCGACCTGCAAAGAATTGTGTCAATTTTGCCGCGCTCCAATTGGAGGTATTGTACCGTAAGGGTTGACAGGCAGTCCTGTATTTGCTAATGAATTTCATGGTTTTGAGCCCATATTCGCCAGTCCTTTTAAATAAAGATAGGACAGAATAAACTTCACTGTAGGAGGACCCTGTACTTAATTGAATACAATAAAAATCGCTATGACACTATGATCATACGCCTGGCAAACTATATCTATAATCTTTTTACTGATCGACTGAAAATTATCTCGCGGGGGGATCGAAGTCGTGTCCCTAAATGAAAGTCCAGCTGTGTTAAAGACTAGACCACAGATCCAATGTTATCAGTCTCTCGATGTAAACGGGGGGGTTGCTGGGGGTTTCTTCTTTAGTGCGCTTGTATGTACAAAACGTTTGTTGGCAATTGGTGCTGGGTAATCGCGTGCTAGTCCTCTTTCTGGCGTGTCCTGGTGAGCTATCTCCGCATATATTTTGTGACATTAGCGAAGTTTTCCTGTGGAGTTCCAGCAGTAAACATACCTGAAAAGAAGTCTCTGGACATACAGAATGGGCGCACATAGCGATGCTCCCTGATTCCTTTCACTTAAAATCATTCATACCGTATTGACCTAGGCAATATCTAATTTCACATAGCGCATCATCATCCATAATTAAGCCTCTATACGTGACGATCATGCCTTTTCGACGCATAGAGCTTATCTCACTGTAAGCTCTATGCGTCACAGTTTGACGCATAAGCCACATTTAAGTTCTATGCGCTGTAAGCTCACTGTCGCTGTTCCCCATCCTGACGTACACAGAGACGCAAAGATAAAGACTTGCCACTGTCCGGGAACTACTCTAGACTCACCTTATCATGTTTTAAAAACTTTAAAACCATTATAATATATCAAAACAAAAAAATTAACATTACTAAGGAACAACTTATTTACGACCCGATTAATGATTAGTGCCAGTATACAGTTTATTTAATATACATATCGATAAATTTGCTTACTCTCTGATATACTTAAACCCATTCTATTACTTTGACGGTATCGTTTTTATTCTATTTTTTAAATTGTTGCCATTCTGTTCAATTTTTAATGTTTTTATATTCTGTCTTTGTTTTTGGTCATTTTTTTCCAGCAAAAGTCTAATTTTTATGATTCGTAGCGGTATAGAGTTGATTGTTACTCATAAAACAAGATAGCTATTGACGATCGCGTCTGTACGTGGAAATTTTATAAGTAAATAATTGCAATTTTGCTGTTCTTTTACTTAATATAATTACTACTAAAAATGGCCATAGACTCGAGCTATATTTCTTTCACTGACCAATATACGGTACCACTGCGCATGACCAAACCACCGGAAGGCGATGTAGGATGGTGAAACAGCGATGTACGATGTTGATAACGCGATGGTACAAATGGTGAAAATGCAATGGTATGGGGGGGGCGATGATGAAAACGCGATTACACGATGATGAAAACAAGATGTATGATGAGAAAACGCAATGGTACGATGGTGAAAACGCGATAATACGATGATGAAAACGCCGATATTACATAGACGATTCACCAGCGTACTCGCGATTTCATCATCGTGCCATCGCGTTTTCACCATCATACAATTGTTTTTCATCATTCGTACCATCGTTCAATCGCGGTTTAATTATTAGATTGCCAACTAACACAGTAATGTTAAAACAACGTTATAGAACCAATTTATTTTACGTCCGATAATTTTCCATACACCAGGTTATTTTTAGATTAATCATACACGCCACGCCTATGCATATCGATAAATATGTTACCTAATTCTCCTTTACTGTTTCGCATTATAGGTTTAAAATTTCGCTTTAAACTGTATGTTTTTAAATTGATGGCATTTTTCATTATTAAAGATTTTCTAGTTTGTTGGTTTTTTGCCTTTTCCCAGCCAAAAGTTCTAAATTAAATATCGCAGGAGTTCTAAGTTTATTTACTTTTAAAACTATAACTATTTACGATCCGCTGTCATGAAATTGTTCCCGGTAATTTTAACTGCAAATCGGGGCCGTTTTTTATGTAATTTTGTTTGATTTAATGTTTAGATTTAATTAAAATGCCCTGATGTCTAGCTATATTGTTCCTTTATCATGCGAAAGTTTTGAAGCAATTTTTAAATAATAAAAGCTCTACAAGCGTTTCCTGTTACGGACCACCCTCAATTTGACATATAATTTTTAGCTAAAACTTTCTGTTTTACCTGTTGCAATGCTTACAGTGCCTGTCGTTCGTCTGCTTGTTTATCGTACTATTTTTATCCTATGGTGGTCTTTACTTATCCTGTTACTCTTCGGTCTGTATTTTGTGTTATCTCACCGAGGTCCCTAACAATTTTTTATATATATACAAAGCCTGGCCTAACTTATTTAAAATAAGATTTACTACTGTGTTACTGTCTTTGATTACTATTATTACATTCAATTGTGTAAAATTTTGGTTTACAATTGTTAAAACTAGCAAAATTTGATCAATCAGAGTTCGGCCTATTCTGACGAACGCACACAAAGACTCTATTGCTGATATTTCCTTGTGCGAAGTTGTGAAAAATTTTTGTATAAAATTTATTTTAAAACTCATGTTGTACCAAAACAGGATGACCATCCTTGCCGAAATGTCAAGTGGTTGCACGGAGAATGTCTCTTAGTTTTAAATGTAGTCTAAAATTAATCCTTGACTGGCTTAAAATTACGTATGTCTTTCTTTACGTTTCTTTTTGTTGAAAAATTATTCTATTTTAAAGCTTTTAAGTGATAGTTACGTAAAGGTCTTTAAGCTATTTAATTATAAAACAATATAAGAATACATGTAAATATCCATTTATTAATAAACTAAATTAATATAAAAGAATTATTAAAATATATAATAATAAAACCTTTTCCGGACTTTTCAATGCTACGCTCCTGATTAATAATCCGTCTCCTGTTACCTATGTTATATGTGATCAGATATAACAAAACAATTTAAGAGATAAGATTAATTGCAGATTTAACACATCATCATTAAAGCGATTTGCAACGAAAGGGACCAATTTCAAGAAAGTGTTTAAAGCTATTACCCAGCGCCCAGGGTCTAGCGTCAAGTTTCCGCGCAGTCTGTTGCTCATCTGCATTCTACTGGTGAGTTTTTGTACATACCTAATCGTGTTAATCATGGTGACTACTTGACATAAAGATCTCTCCGGACCACCCTCAAAATCCCAAGATTCTATTCGAGCAGATCTAAATTTTTCCTCTTTAAAAAACTGGTCGCATTTGAGTTGGGCATTTTCATATGAGCGGCATCAATCTTTTTTTTTTTCATTAGTATTAGAAAGACGTAGTTAACTAATCTAAAACTCAAAAACTATGTTTGTAGAGGGTAGGCTCAAACTGCGTCCGTTAGGTTTTTGAAAAGTGGACAAAATCTCACCTATATCGTATATCTCCACACTTTCGTTTTCAATTTTTAGGTGTTATCAGTAGTCGCACAGTGAAGGTTTAAAGGCACTGGCACCAACCTTAACGCGAAAGAACATATTTAGGTAATCATGAATGTTAACTGCTATATTTCTTAAGGCACAAAACCATCGAAATTTTTACGGCACAGCACTATTGTTATGGGAAATACACAAGGAATTGTATTGTTATTTCTAATATTTTCATGAAATTGAAAGCTTTTGTGACGTAAACCGCTTATTTATGATATTAAAAACGGTCTTTCCGAGTTTATTGGAAGCTTTTGTTGCCGCTAGAGGCCGGAATTCCCAATTTCATCCTTCCTGGACCCTTTTTAGATGAAATGAGTTGATATAGTGTATTGTTTTTATGCTTAATAAGATCACAAAGATATTTGTCGCCTTTGCCATATTAAAATGGGAGAGGAATAATGATAGTGCCTGAGAATTTATAACAACCGCCACCGTTCCGCAAAAGAAATATATACTTAAGTCATATCGTTTATCTAATTATCATTTTTATTTTTATTTATTTTATTTTAATTTTATTTTATTTTACTTTTTATTGAAAAATGAAACTTGAACATATTCACAATTTCGTTTTCGAAGTGGATATGTTCGAATACTGAAAAAAAGTTGTAAGTTATTATTTAAAAGATTTACACTAAAATTGAACTGGAATCTCATCTTACATTTAAAATGCCATATAGCAGTCTAAGTACACCAAACACCGAGCCGTAGGAAGATAAGATCAAACCCTGCGCTAATTAGAGGACCCTCATTTTTCATTATACAACATGGGATCACAAGCACCAAAAACCCGCTAGATGCGTATAGCACTTTGAACTCTTCTTTTTTGGAACCGGATATTGTCGCGTGTCATTCAGCAGGGCTCCTGTCGAACTTAACCAGTTTTGCAAAATGCGAAACAAGGATTCGTTCGTTTGTTTTTTTTTTTTAATTGTGTGTGTGTACTACATACCTTTTTCATCGTTTCTTATAATTTTTTTTCTCGTCGTGCTTATCTGTTCCCTTTACTCACGGAAGGAAATTACAATTGTTTTAAATTTCTAGACGATACGCAACTGCAGACGGTAGTAAAGACTCTGAATATTTGATGTGCTATAAGGCTGACAAAATCCGCTGCTCCACCCGTATTTAGTTTTATCAGAAAACACTAGATTTGAAACTATCAACAAATTGTAAAATGTATAATTTTCATGGGAGGTGGTTTATCATTTTTGAACAGACTGAATTAAAATATTAGGAAGAATGACCGACCAGTAATAAATGGGGCGCGGGAGTTGTGGTGTGGTATTGTCATAAAACAGGGTGTAAGGTGGGAAGAAAATGTTGTTTGTGTGTGGTGTTCCGGTGGCGTCGAAAGCATTTTCCGTTTCTCATAACGTCTTCATGAAGCACGAAAGTTTTATTTTCTTCTGTTGACGAATACGCTTTTGGCATTTCATAGATTTAAATTCTAATTCTCGTAGTTTACACAATGAAGTTACATGGTTACTAATGATTATATGTATTATAAAATAACATCTGGCTTAATCTAAACTTGAATTCAATCCCGCATTCAAGATTTTAAAAAAAAATTCCTGAAGAATGAATCTTTTATGAAGAATTTAAAGTGCGCTGGGATATTTGACATATAAGAATTTCAAACTTTGCTGTTGGAAAATGTTTTGAGAAGAGAAACCTTCATGGTGTTGTTATACTGATGCACACTTTTTTAGAATAATGTGTTGACCATTTTTACCAATATAATTTAATATTTTGAAGAAATTATCAGGGAAAAAAATCATTTCTTGCTTAATTCTGATTTCATAGGTTGTTTTTTTTTTTTTTTTTTTTCGCGGTTCAAACACATGTTCCACAGATTCTGTGTGTCGCTGTGGAGTTATAAAGAATTTAACTATAGCCTTTAAACAAAAGGTTTAGAAATTTGGAAATGTAAAACTAAAAAAAAATGTTGCATAGCAACTGTTTTCTACACATATAAACAAGTCCATTAAAACGGCTCAATTTCCTTCATCTGTTTTTTAACCATTGAATGATGCACATACATTGGCAAGTTTACAACCATCACATATATATCAAACTGGTTGTCCAGTTCATTCATTCATTGATCAATTCATTCAAACACTATTTCGAATACATAAAGTTTGGTTGAATTTTCGTCGGCCGTAATAAATATATTTCCTTCCTCCCTTGTTATACTTCAAATTCTCCCAATGGCGCCCGAATGCCAAAATACAACGTGATGTCTGGCATCTTGTCTGTGCTAATGATCGATCAGCTACAATTGCACTTTATGAATAGTAAATTTCAAGGTTATTAAAATGATGTGTTTTGATAATTATGATTTTTCTTTTCTTCATTCATGCTTCAATACAGAAAGCATGTAAATTATAATCTAGTATTTTATTGAAATAATAAATATGGAATTTTAATACTGCCGTACGGCGAATTCGGCGTAGTACGAAAACTAGTAATGTTTGTAAATACAAGCCGATATCATGTCCTGTCTTTCTTAGTGTTAATATTTATGTTTGATTTTATGCTACATATGTTGATATTTTATAGTGGCAAGCCGGAAACGGATCCCAACTTTGAAAAATTAATCTTCATCTAAAAATTTGTTATTTTATAACCGTATCAGTCCTGTGAACAAACTTTAGCAATGACGGGAGAAAATGTCACCGTCATCTAATTGTCAAGGTTTTCCAATATTTGTATATACATGCACTATATTTATCTTAGGGCAACTTATTATGTTCACACAAACACCTGGTTGTTAAATATGTATTTTAAATAGAGACTTAGCTGGTTCTAGTCTAGCTCCTAGACCATGGATGTTCTTTCTTCTTATTATTTTTAAAATTGTGGAGGTAGCCAGTCTATATCCTATGTTCGTACAATATATAAATACATCAGTTCTCTTGGAAAATCTTTAAATAGACATCACATTTGTCACTATAACAAATCAGAGAAAATTTACAAAGTTTGCAATTTTTACGACAAATCTTTATATCATTTACTGGTTTACCGTTTTGGTCTTTAATTAAAAAATCGACAAGTTTCATGTTCAATTCGGACACGCTTAGCCTCGGAATAATGTTGTACAATTTCTAACAATTGCTTTCTCTTCTTGAAATTGTTGAAACGCAGAAACTCATCGCCATATCTTCTTATATCGCGAATTTAGTGGGACTGAGATTTTTCGGTACAATAATTGTATATTATTGTTGATTGATTCCGATAATACAACTTTTTAAAACTTATCTCACAAAGCAATGCGGCATTCTCTCGGACGTAAATACAGCTTCCACGCATTGACTTTCAGTGAAAACTAGAATGCATAAATTGCTTAGAAAGAATTTGCCAATACTGTGGTTACTAAGACGAAATGACATGGATGCGAGCAGAAAGCAAATAAACTTAGCACCGCTTCTCTGATTTTACTTTTTTTTGGTATAATCATGTTATCTAAATGGCATGGCTTAATAACAACATTAATTGAAAATCATTTATTTTCTTCACTTAAAATTCTGAGACATGAGGTAATAGAATTGGGCAGTTATAGCGCCTTCCACATGCGACTTAATATATCACAGAATTACCGAATTTTTCATCATTTGCGTGCTCGGGACAATACATAAACACTAACCTTTTTTAAACAAATGTAACGATCTTCGAGCTTCGACAGAGATAGATCACATATCTGGCAAATCCCATCGCAAATTGGACACTCGTTTTTCTTTCTTGTTTGTTTTTTCCTTCCATGCTCTAATTGTCCGCGGTATTTTTAGTTAAATATGAAGGCGATAATTGAAAAACTGCAAAAGAATGAATGCAAGTCTTCATCAAATGTTGAGAGTTGCGCCCTTATGAAAGTATGTCGTTATATCTTTATTATATTTCAATTTAAGATGGCACTAAAAACGGAAGTCCTTACACAACAAATCAATAACCGACACAGTTTGAGGATTTCAGGAGTTCTGATATCATATTACTTTCTTAGTCTCGGCTCTTATTTTATTAAAAAATTAATTGTCGAATTTGGTAATATTGGTAGATTATTAAACCCATAATTTCTTAAATGAAATAAGAATAGTATGTCGTCCTTAACTTTTATATCCAACTACCTGAGGATGTTCATTATTGCTATAAATTTATCATTTTTTGAAGTAGCTGCTGGAGTCTCATTTTCTCTCCGGTATTGATATTTCACATAGATCTACGCGGTGTCTATTCACCGGCACTTGTCCATGTGGGGAGTGGGGGGATGGGGGGGAGCAGGGGGCCCGGGCCCCCCGCTGGCTGGCTAGTTACGATTTTTATTAATATGGCCCCGCAATTAACAAATTTTTTATACACCAGCGCAACTGGCTTGTTACAGCAATCACAGACTAAAGAGCTAAAACCGTGTCCAGTAGTGGAAATTAGCCCAAGGCATGTCACAGGTAAAAATTTAATCTGTGCATGCTTCATTGCTCGCTTGATCGGTACTTGTATTGTGTAGTGAGAAACTTTATGTTTTTTTTACTTTGGATGAGTGTTATAAAATGATCAAACATTGTTGTTTTGTTCAGTAAATCTTAAATGAATCTGAAAATTGAAACATTATGATGGTTGTAATTTTGGTTTTTATGGACAGTGTTATGGTGCTCAGGGCTTTGCCAATTTATTAATTGATAGATATTTATCCTATTTTTTATTTTACAACAATTATGAATTTGAACTACTGTATCATTTTACTTTTTTGGGGTCCAATAACCTTACTTAAAAACTATCATGTTTAAAAGTAGTTTCTTCTCTCAGTAAATCTTCCAAAACGCACTAAAACTCGGTACTTTATGAGGGGGTTTTATACATAAAAATATCATTTAATAATATGTCTGTGATTTCTAGTTTTGTACATCAAAGTAAGTATCAAATACACATCCATTTATTTTTATAGACTTTGGTACATTTAAGAGTTCATTGTCCTTTGAAATCTATGATGTAAATAGTAATTGTCTTAATACTTCGTTTGTTTTGTTGGAAATCTAAAACAGTTGGCCTTTTGGCAAAAGGATACCCTAAATCATTAGACTATGCCACTAGACTGATCATTACGATCTTCTATGATGTTTTTTGTTTCTTTTATGTTTCTTAGAGACAAAAGCCAGTCTGATTCTAAGATTTTTCAAGAGGACTGATGTTAAAATTGTATATTGGACATAGTATATAGACTGACTCAGTTCACTACCTGAAATCATAAAAATGTGAAAGAAACAAATTATCATAGTCTAGGAGCTAGTCTACTTAATATCATCTTAAACTTCAACATTTTTTTCAAACTGGGTATCATACAGAAAATTAAGTCCATAACACTGTGACTGTACAATCATACATACATTGAAAAAGGTCTGATTAATGATTAAAAAGTAGACTTTTTCTTAAATACAATTGTAATGATACATTCATGCACCAATTAACGGGTGTTTCAGGTAGCAGTAAAACATCTAGTTCCTGTGCCAAATAAAAAAAATTCCAATCGCGAGGGATACCCCTCCCGAACCAACCCTCAAGGTTCCCCCCCCCCCAACAACAAGTCCGCACACGGCCTGATTCACGTATTTAATAGATGATCGTCACATATGATGTAACAAAAGTATTATACAAAGTCTTCTGTATACCTGGAATCACGCTCTCGGTTGTGATCTCGCGGAGTAATAGGCTGGCGGTTCTGGCCAACTGACTGATTTTGCAAATTTTAATCATAATTCTTTATCTTGTATTCTACGTACGCTTTAGAATAAATTTAAAAAATTCTGGAAGGCCATTAAGTAATTCGAAACAACCGTATTAGTATGTAATATATGTATTAAACTAGTATATATATATATATATATATATATATCTATTATATATATATATATATTAATATATATTATAGATATATATATATATATATATATATATATAAAATTGTCACTTATATTGCTGTATAGAAAGCGTACGCATTTTTAAGATATTTGAATAATGTATATTTATCATCAGGCTGCACGTATGAAAAAAAAAAAAACATAAATAAACTATTCGACTTTAAGTATCTAATTTAATAAGGACGAATTGCAGCAAGCTAAACATTTTTTTTTCAGCGAAGCAACTTTATCACCAATGAATGAATTGGTCCATATTGGATGCATTCTTTTTTTCTCCGTAACAAATTTTAAGGTTCCTTTATCTCTTTTTGAAAGAGTTTAATTAGAAACGGTGGTAAATAGCGCATTGTAATGATTAAAATGTTTCGAGCCTTGTGACGGGTCTAAAAAAATGCGTTTTCTTTTCATTTTTTCGAATAATAATTTTTTTGAAATCTATGTTCGTAATTATGACTCAATCAAGGACGTTCTATATACCATATTTCTGTCTTTGCGATTTTGTTTATATCCACAAAGTAATCAAAAGTATCTTCTAAAAACCCAACCAATTCCTATTAAACTTTTCAACATAGTCATGAATATTATTGTTTGATCGAATCCAGCTAATATCGGTTAATAATAATGTTAGCGAAAACGGCGCTCAACTCCAAGACATGATGTTATAATCATTTTTGCAGCAAATATGGCATTTATTTTACACATAATAAACTATTCAATAAATCATATTGTCCCTTTCGTTTAGTAAATTAAACATAATGAAATCTTCAATATACGTTGCACAATTTGCATACAATTTGAAGTCCAGGAGGGCCCCTGCCATGATCAGGGGCCAAAACCGTCTCTAACTGTCATTGGTCTAAACGGTTTTAAAGGGCGGGTACTAACCCCCAGTATCTTACTACGAATGTGATTTTCATAGTGGGCGGCTTAAGAGCTACCAATATTTATCGATTTGCGCATAATTTTCGGATATTAGAGGTACGAAATAGTTTCCATTGTCATAGTTTTAATCGCTATCTTCTTTCTTTTAAATTAGATCAATCGTCAGGATTATATTTCTGTTTTTAGAACTATTATTTTGACGGCTTTTTATATAGTTATATACGTTTAAAATGATATCGTAACGAAAATTCATAATTTAATGATGAAGTTAACTTCTATGTTCTCTTTTAACATTTTTAATAATACTAAGTAGTAGTATTAGTAATAATAATAAATAAAAAATAATAATCATCAATCATCATCACAATCTCATCATCATTCTTTATTTATATATGTTTAGCACATGAAGATAAAATAAGTACAAAGTACAAATCATCCTCATATTTTTAAATATGGCCGTCTGAATAATGACAAACAACCGCAATAACACTTATATATACACATAACCTAATTAAAATCACTTCATTCTTAGATAATACGCTTAACTAGATTTTGCCTTTAAGTATCCTTATAAATCAATTTCCATTGATGCAATCAATAAGTCAGGGCATATTATAGTATAATGGCCTAGTTATAATTCAGCTGATATAACAGAGATTTTTAGACGTGTACTGGTCAACTATAATTTTTCATATCTATTTCCTATTTGGGAGGTGAATTACATTTTTGATGTTTCCATTCAGATGTGTATTTTTTGTTTTACGGTGTTTTTCAGATGCTATTTTAAAGTTTCACCGAAATGTCCGCATAGTCGCACCGCCGTTATGTTACCCCGACTCTCAAGTTCCGGACGACACGATTTTTTTTTTTTTTTTGTATTTTAAAATTGATTCAAATGCAAGTTTCAAAGGAGCGAACCCACTGGAGTTCTACGGACTAATTACACTATCAGTAAAAAATTTTTTCTGAGTCAATGTTTTAAAAACAATCAATACTGAACATTTCTTATACGTAATCCAGTTTGTATGAAGAGAGTCCCATAGGAAATAAAATGTCTGGTCTATTCGCTGAACTATTAAGAAATAAAAAACACATGTAAAATGACAGTTTATATACAACTGTGTGACGATATTTGGCATTTCAGATAGAATAGAATGCTATGGTATTGATGTACGGGTAGCTGTAAACGTTAATTTACGTTTTTATAGCTTGAAAATTAAGATTATATTTTATATCATTATATCGATCTGCATTACCGAAGTATTACTCAAATGAACCCGATGTACTAGACCCCACAGCTGGGAATCAATACTGAACTAAAACGTTAGAGAAAGACTCATTTTATAGGATGCTTTCCAGGTTCCTTTCCAGAAAAATTTGGTCGCCAGCATATCATCGGCTGGATATAAAGGGTACCCCAACTGGCCACTCGCCTCCTGAATTTATTGAAATTAAGTATTAAATGGTTTTTTGCTTCTGGTGCCTTTGGATCTCAATTTTAAGTGCAACACTAATGATTATACTTACACCCCCCCCACCCCCCAACGACTGGGGTATGGGAGGACCCGAGCCTTATCTGGGACGGCCCTGGATCCGAAGCTGTTTTCAATGATTGCCATTTTTCATAAACTCGCTATTACTTTTTACGGTCTTGCCTTTTCTCAAATACCTTTAGAATGTCATTCTAGAGATCTAATGAATTATAAAAATCATATGGTAGCGGTGTGACATTGATTTATCAACCGGGAACAGACGTCAACTCACCCCGGCGAAAGCCCGATGGTTTCGCCTCGGTGACATTTCTGTTTCGAGGGTTGACAATCAATGTCACACACGTGCCATATGATATTTATTTAGTATACCGAAAAAATTAAGTCACATAATTTTTTTGTGTACAATTGTTTAATTTCATTTAAAATTAAACAGTTTCATCTTTAGGAGCGCGGTAAATCGCTGTGTCACATTTCATTATAGTGACGTCATTACTATATGACATTGTGTACAAGGAGGCAGGTATTTGCCTTATGGAACATTCAAATATCAGTGTGGTCACATGACCTGACATTCACTCCTGCCTTTGGTCACGTGTCACAATGTTTGAAATGTTTTTTTCTGATAGTCAAATATGTCTTTTTTCTGGTAATGGGATTTTTACCATTGAAGAAAATTGAGGTATAAATAATATCACTTGCCCTTCGCTCTTGTCCACTTTCATTAAAACCTTATGAAAGAAAGTGTTATCCGAGTGTTTTGAAGAGATTAATACTCACCATTGAACCGTCCATGCATTAATGCACACACAAAAGTTAGCTTAAACCGACGCAACCTTAATCACATATAATATATATCAGGATCTTTACATCGTCCTTTATAAGACGGGGTAAATGCTCGGTTGTTCCATTCCACACTGTCCCGAAGGTTGGGAAAACAGCTATTCGTAACGAAAACAGCAGATATGTTACGAAACAGACATGTGAGATGATTTATCTATCTCTTTATACTAATCTGCTCAACACTCTCTGCGAGTATTATGGTCAGGGTGCGTGTCGGTGATTAGTATAAGACAACAAGAATAAAAACTGAAAGACATTCTTTCAGCAATAGTACAAGGTGAAAGTGATTGAATGCTGTTAAATTGTTAAAAGTATAGAGTAAAAGGATAAAAACATTGCAGGTTACTTAGTAACTTAGGGTCTGGGGGCCACGTCCTGTTTGAGGACTCAATGCAGGCATGGTGCATATTTGGTGGTAACCCGTTCCCAAGAACTGCGTGGTGGGGGGAAAAGGAATATTTCAAGTAATCTGAATTGACTTGGACCTTACTGAAGGCTTAGTATGCATGTGGCCTAGTACACCTGGTAGGGCCTGTAATATTGGGGTAGGGAATTGCTATATAAGGCCATGTATATCTTATAGAACATGACAAGCTAGGTCTAGACGTCTGTTCTCAGGTGCGCCAGTCAAGGGTATTTTGCATTGTGTAACACTGGAATAAACGGACTCATCATTCTGACCCATTGTTGCGTTCGCTGTACCATTTCCAGCTTGTAATGTTGAACCTGTGTATGTGGTGACCATGCACAGTAGGCATATTCAAGCTAAGCTGCGGTCTGTCATTTTTTGTATGCTAAGTTTTGATGCTTCATGTTTCGTGTGATGTTACGTTTGATGAAACCTAGTTTTTCCTGTTTTTGCATGTTGTTGTGATTCTGGAGATATGTGTGTTTTTCTTGCCTTCATGTTCCTGAGTTATTAATAATCTATCGCCTAATGACGTCATATAAGTGCCATGCTATGTGACCTCACCAAAGTGCACGCGCTTTTAGAACAAAGTGTTTTCCCCCTAGGAAAGACAGGATAGAATCTCTCTATCCCTGGCACGTGCTCGCACAATGTATACTTCCCTGCTAGGAAGGCAAGAATATAAGAATCTTACATTCATGCCCATCTGTGTTAGACGGGGTTTCAGTACCCGAGGGACAGTGTAGATGGAAAACCGAGCGTTAGCGAGGTTTTTTGTAATGGCCAAGCTGTCCCGAGGGTTGGGGAAACAGCTGTCTTATACCGGCAACGTGTTAGATCATTTTTCTGCCTATCAACGTTCAAAATAGATCGTGGAGACAAGTGATTGTGATGATTTCTGATAGCTTTTCTTATATAGTTTTGTGACATCACAATATGCCAGTACTATGTGACTTCACCCTAGTCGCGCTACTAGTTCAAGCAAGAGTTTTCCTAAGGAAAGACAGAATATCTGTCCCCGGCACGTGCCCGGCACAAAATTTTTAATGTATAATACGTTCCCCTCTAGGTAGGGCAGAACACCCTTCTATGTGTGCGTACTTACCGTGGGCATGTTTAAGATATGTATTTATTTTGTTTATAAAATTTTAAAGCATCGTCACGTGAAAAAAACAACGCAGATATTCCTGCGTATTTATTAAAATTTAATGACGTTGAGGTAGAGTGTATTCATTTAAAATAGCGAGTATTTTGCGCTTTATGCCAGAATCCGTTAGCGCATGTTTCATTTCGTTTTATAACATCTTCAGAATCCCTCCCTCGGAAGGCGAGAAAATGCTTACATGTGATAAGAATAATATCTTCCCGCATAGAATTTATTAACTCATAAATGCTTGGCAGAGCTTCTCATCTTATCATTTAATTCACTCGTGGCAATAAAGTCATGTGACAGTACACGCATATAATAATCCTCTACATTGTATTAATATGCACGTGTATTTTGAAATGTGCCTCATCTATCATCAAGCAGATTTCGATCAGTATTGTAGGCTAGTGCCTAAGAGTTATGTATTATAGTCAGTCTGTTAATTCAGCATTCGTCGCTCTCTGTCGCAGACGGACTGACCAGAATATGATATATTATGACTCTGTATTTCTGCTTCATATATGCCTGGTCTTCAACATTCCTTTCAGTTTTCACTAGTTTTGTAACTAGTTTTATGAATACAATATGCACGGAATGCTACTCGTGAGTAGCAGAAAAAACAGTTGGGATGCATGTATATGTTTAGTTTTGCGGAAACATATAAAGGGCCTTATATTTTAAATTCTCATGTGACAGGTCTTATGCATAAAATGATTAATAATAATTTGCATAATCGTCAACAAATGTAGAATTCCCCTCCGGTATAATACGGCGGCCTATACAAAATTGTATCTTTTATACGCGTAAAACGATTATGTATCTTTTTAGGCGAGCTAAAATGTTGTATGCATTATGCGTTAGTTTTGTATCTTTAGCGAGCCTCGATTTGATGCATTTAGCCGTTGATTGTATCATTAGATGTCAGTTTTGGTCTCGTTTAACGTCAGTTGTGTTTCATTTAGGCAGTAAGTCGTAATCATTTCAGGGCGTTCACCACCACCCCTTTCGTTAGTGGCGATTGCTTTTGCGACAAAATGAATAAGGCAGTCAAGTCGAAAGATTTTGCCTGCTGCCCAAGAAATTATAATCAACATATCTATGTCATCGTGCACGCATACCAATTTTAAAGGCGGCACGGTGGACTAGGTGGATCATATTATTTGTAAGCGTGCACAGCCACGATTATAACTGTCACTAGATATACGACGAGCGCTTTTTACATTATACATTAATAAGTGTACGCGTAAATTATATCTACACACGCGTATATTTAACGCGCGCATCGCGAAATTCTATGTGCTTGTATATATACTAAACACGCGTCGCGCATATACATGATTCGCATAATGGCGTTAATTTTATGCATGCACGCTTTATTCCTGAGTGCTTGTATATTTGCAAATATGCACTCACATTGAACGTTAAACCTACACATTTTAATTACACATACATTTTTGATTGATGTTTGACTGTCGTGCGCAGGTAATAAAAACATAATTCGAATCGATGGTTTGGCGTATTGTTTCTCCAGTTAATGTAGTTCTGCACAGTTTGTATAAACACCGAAGTGATGGCGTACCGTCAGTTTATCCGGAAACATTAGAATTAAAGCCTGATTCGGCGTTACGGAAATCGAAAAGGAATTTATGATATTAATCAAACCTGTGAGTGAATTACATAATGGCCCATGTTGTGCTGCTATAATTTCTAAAGTCAAATATGATATCTAAAACATATGACATATCGTTAAAAAATGCAAAAAATGTCTTATATTAGCGTGAATGGTCCGGGTCACTTTAAAAATCTTGGTTAATATCTCAAAAATAAGCAGCACAGTCTATACATTTTATTTCCCATCACTTCACCTAATTATAGGCCTATATGTTTTTACACTTTACCACTGTGAGAAGTGTTCTACATCAAATCTCATTGTAGAAACATTTCTATTCGCAAATGTTATGAAAGTTATGATTTCCGCATAGACACCCATTATGAATATTGGGCCTGAGTTACCACATTTTTCAAATCACGTGTAGAAATATCAAGGAGACCACACTGACCCGATTGTTTTATCTGGCTGAATTTTCTATGTATATTCTTTCTGAAGTTCTGAAAATCATAGTTTACAGCTAAATCTACTGTAGAAAAAAATTCTATCCAACGTGGGTGGCAGAACTACTAAACTAAATAGAAGAAAATCAACTCTATATAGTCTAGCGAAAAACAACGGTTGCGCGCGGACTGGTATAGAGAGCAATTATGACTTCAATGATGACTGTCATATTGCCGGGCATGAACGGTTTCGATACATACTCCTCAAGTATAGGGGCGAATATTCGGGCATCATAATATCTATTAATATATATCCAATGAGCGAATGTCAGATATGAAAACAATCAGTGCTTCTATGTTACTTGTAGCGTCTATTTACGCACTGTTCATCGTTCGCAGATGCGTTCAGATATTTAACCACTCGTCGGGCTTAACTCCATCTTTGTTCAATCCTACGGCATCTGAACCTCTGAACCGTGGTAAATCAAGACGATAATACAACTGAAGGGCCTTGGATTATTTGTTAAAATAAACTAGTGTAAAATACAGTTCTGACGTCAGGGCGTTCATTTAATATTCGACTTTACTGGTCCCTCGTAGATATTCTATGGCATAAACATGGTGTTAACAGAGAGATTCTAGTTGCTGTTATAAACATTCTAATATAATCAACGTCCGTGGTAAAGCGCAATAATTTATACGCCATAACGAATATAATTCAATGGAAATAACGTCAAACGTGAAAAATCACAGATATCCTGCGCATTTATTGAAATTAATTACGTTGAGGTACGAGTTTATATATTCATTCTGCAATTTCGTTTATTGCCTTATATGCCTTAAATTTTATAGACTCATGTGGCTCATTTCGTGTAATAACATCTTTAGAATTCCCTCCCCCCAATACGGGATCGGCTTCTGGCATATGTTGGCAAGTACACGTAAAAACATGCTTTCGTGGGGCTACACAGAAGAAGAATGTTGATGTTTGCAGCATAACAAATCTGCCCATGTGACAAAAATTCTTCCCTAGAGGGCGGCTTTCATTTGATTATTTTTATTCAATGTGTAATTAAGGGTGCTATCTAGTTATCATGAATACATGTTGTTAATACTAAATACATTACCAATCTATGTAACTAACTTGTGCAGTGATTTAAACTGAGAACGCCGAATCTAAGCAATGTCTTTGTTGTAGGTATGGTTCGAATATAGTGTTCCAAAAACCTATAAATATATATCGTATTAAAATTGCTTAATACTCTAAGAAATCATCATGGTTCCGGAACGCTACACGTTATGCACATGTGGCATTCTTTGTTCGATTTTCTAAAGTGAATCATCAACCCGATATGATCCTAACGACCAGATTCAATCTTAGTATATAAACTTCGCCCAAAAGGTCATTTTTTGAAAGTGAAAGGTATATTACTCCCAATAGAAATTTATAGATCTTTAAGCGTCTACGATTTGTTTTATTTATTTAGCAAGGCCTTTAAAAAGGATAAAAATTTCATAACACTTCCTCGCTTTTAGACAGCATTTCTATAATCAAATCGTCAGTGGAGAAGATAGTGCGGATGCGGGCTTCGCCCGAGGACCGATCTCACGACCACGCGATCTGTAGATTTGCTCCTTATCACTTTGGAAGCTAAGCAGGCTGGCTATCATTTTTTTGTGGTGTCATTAACTGCTTCAACAGGAAAATCATAGCAGAAAATAGTTCCTATTGGAACGCATTCCCATTGGAAAGCGCTCCCTTGGGAACAGTTTCCTACAGGAAGCAAAATTCCCATTGGGGAAACTTTTTGCCCAAGGGAACAGTTTCGCGTATCAGGAAAGGCATTCCCATGGCTGAACTGTCCCAAGCAACAATTTCCTAATGGATTCCCAAGGGAATTCTTTCCTCCACAGAATAAGCTTAAATTATCGTTTTTTTTCAAAAAAATAAAACTAGCCAGTGCTACTAAAAATATTTTTATAAAACAACCTATGATGTTTTTCTAAGTGTTTATATGTAAAATATAAAAATAAGGTTTCCCATGGGAATTATTCCGATGGAAAGATTCGCGCAAGATGTTCCCATGGAAACGACACGTCCCCATGGAAGGCAATTTTCCGCATGGGAAATGACCAGTTCCGCATAGTAATGCGCCTAATTTCACTCCCATTGGAAACAGATATTAAATAATGCAGATATTTATCAAAATAATAAGTCTTAGAATATGAAATAGTTGTTCGGGTGCTCTATATATTAGATAGGGGGTCTGGCTATCATTCAGTACCATTTAAAAAGTGCAAAGCTTTTGTAGAAGTTCGCTTGGCGTTTTTGGCCAATATTGTCCGTGGCAATTACAATTGGCGGCCATATTATATCTCTTTAGCGTACTTGCAGGTTTATGCCTTTAATTGTTTATGAAAATAATCACAGATTTGTAGCATGAACTAAATCAACGCTAATCGGTAGAATTTCATTAACCTCTTCATTTCATTCCATGAACATTTATTAATAACATGTGTTGTGTGTACACAGCACCCGGTCATCACGCGAATTGCCTTCCTGACTTGGTCACACAATGGCATCGGCCCCCGCCCACGGCCCCAGGGCGCACGCTCCCCTGCTGGGCACCGCGACTATCCTGTCCCTAAAGGGAAAAAAATGCTATATTCCTTCATTTTAAGTTTACAAACATCCATGAATATTTATTAACATGCAAAATTGTACCGTTACTCCACCCATTCATGCCCACCACCCCAATCATGCACCCCCGCCCCCCACCCACGCAACATTTTTTTTTTCTTTTTAGCTTTTTCCATCAATATCTATAATCAACATGGGAAGTTTTGTACCCTCACCCATGTGAAGTTTTGTACCCTCATCAATCTTAATTGATTGTGCTGTCTTAAGGACATCTGTTCTCTTAAGTTCAAATGTTCATGTAAAATAGCAACACTTGGTGCCGAACTCCTCAAAGACAATATTTCGTTCTCGTTACACTTCAAGCTCACATTTCAACTAACTCCATTTAACTCTAAAAGCTATGCATATAACAGTACCGTATTTTCCGGACAATAGGCCGCTGCACCGTATTGGCCGCAGCCGTATATTTTAACTATATCAGAAATAAAATTTAACGTATAGGCCGCTCCGGCATATTGGCTGCGGCCTATACACCACTATGCGGCGAACATGACCATGTCGTATAAAGACTGTCCTCGATAAATAGTCATTGAAATCGGTTTATTTACTGGTAATCACGCTTGTTAATCCGTCAAATGCAGTAAAATGCAGTAAACTGTTAAGTCCGAATGTAAGTTTCTTGAGCTGTTTTCAAAGGCCCTCTCGGCAATATTGTCCATTCTTTACATTTTACATGATTCGATCGGCTTTCAAACTGCAAATGAAAAATTAAAACCGTTGCATAAGCCGCATGAAAGGCCCATTTAGAAAAAATAAATTGACGTATAGGCCGCTTCGACGAATAGGCCACACCCCTGAAAATTTCACTTTTTTTAAACGTATAGGCCGCGGCCTATTGTCCAGAAAATACGGTAAACATATTCCATTAAAAAAATCATTAGTCAGGATTAACATAACATACACTTAAAACATTCATTTTCTGTTAATTAATTTGGACTAAATTAGATGTTTTTTGCTTCTTAGTAAGATCCTTAACTTTTCGCCCGATATATTTTTTAGCCATTACTCACCACAAACTCATTTGGCGAGGGATACCAGTTTATCGAACTTGCTTGTTGAATCTACCTGTAAGTTAGCAGTCACAAGTCTCAGGCAGCACCATGATTTAAACAGCCAGTCAGCAAACGTTACAAACTTGCATTTTGTTATTATTTCAAATTATCTAATCTTAAGCATCCACCTTCGCCAAAGCCAGACTCTGACGCACCCATTGATTGCTTCTGAATTAAGGTAGTTCTGCACGTTTGGATCGAATTTTTTCTAGAATTTAACTAAACTATGATTTTTCAAAACTTCACAATATACCTAGAAAATTCAGCAAATAAACATGATAGGGTCGTGTGCTTGATTTTTTTGCTAGACTGATTTGAAAAATTTGGACCTCACGCAATTCTTCAATAACAACTTTCATAACATTGTCTCAAAAAGAACAATTTCCTCAATGTAGATTTTAATAAAACTTCTCACAGTCGTAAATAAACATATGATCTATAATATAGTGAAATCAAATGTATAGGTCCGTGTGCCTATTTCTGAGATATATGGCCATGATTAAAGTGAACCGCTTATTTGAAGCTAATTTTAAGACATTATTTTGAATTATTAAACGTATTAGCCCGGCTTATAAATTCTAAAATATGGCCGAACCTTGCACATTTTAGTAGAGACTTAAGATAATACATTTCTTAAAGAACAATACCAGAATATAAATTCTGGATATGGAACACTCGAATCAGTCAACCATGACAGCCTGGGCAAACTGTTTTATCACGTCATCTTTAGAACTACTGAATTCGTAAAAATAATTTGATCATGTTCAGCAACGTTTAAAATTGTATCGCCCTTTTCGAAATTTCTAATAATCTGGTGACAAAACAATTGGGCTATGTAGAGCTTCTCAAAGTTATATTATTTTAAGAAATATCAAAGAAAGGTTACTTTTGGAATAATTTGCATGAACAGGGATAAATTATCTAAAACGACGTATCACATTTCTTAAACGTTACCTCCTGTTTTCAAACAATGACAAAATTTTTATAAAATAGTGTTATAGAAAAGAGAAAACATGTGTTCATAATTAGATTATATCGCTTTAGAATTCTTCCGACTATAAATGCCTTTTCGGGTCATTTTAAACTTGTCCACACATACGGGAGAGATGCCTCATATTTTGCTCATTCTAAATGTTGTATATTTCTTTCTTGTGGATACGAACTAAACCTCGTATTTATGTAATAATCAATTCATACGTAGATCTTAATTTGAATTAAATACTTTTCTATACTTTTGCAGCGATATATTACTTGATATAACATAATGAAGAACAATGTAGAGTGGTTAATTTCATAACTATTTCGCAATAGAGACAGGCTAAGGGATGGCATATAAAATACTAAGAAAAGCAGACCCTTCCTAATGGTTAAAAAGCAAGAAACGTATATAAAACTGAAAGAAGAAATATTCCCTTAAAGAATATTTGTAGGGATAGGTCAGAGAGATTTTATTTATACCGCGATGTTGCATACAGCTGCAAACTGTATGACAACATGCACGTACCAAATCTCCTAGCCTCATCCTTAGACTTTTTCAAATACCTTTTAAATTACTACATGCACATATTTCAACTCATTTAGAAAAGTATATTGTTAGTAAAATTTCAAAATTACAGCTAACTGAAACATGCAATATCAAATACTTTTATTCGCATCAATGCCTCAATTTTGCAACCCATTTAGAAGCGGCTCAATAAAGAACTTAATATATTTAAGTATCTAGCTCATATTTTATTGTTAATTGTAGTCATTTTAAACATTTGTTTAGAATTCCATTTTTAAAAGTGGCACGCGAGATAATGTTTTGACACGAACTAATGCAAGTTGATCCCGATAAGGTAAAATATCCGGAAAGAAGGTATGTTGTGTGTGTGTGGGGGGGGGGGGGGGGGGGGGGGGGGGGGGGGGGGGGGGGGGGGGGGGGAAGGGTAAGAGAGGGGGGTTCTCATCCGAATATACTTTTG
This sequence comes from Mercenaria mercenaria, assembly GCF_021730395.1. Classification (NCBI taxonomy): domain Eukaryota; kingdom Metazoa; phylum Mollusca; class Bivalvia; order Venerida; family Veneridae; genus Mercenaria; species Mercenaria mercenaria. The sequence goes on from NC_069379.1 coordinate 30,097,096, forward strand.
AACGGATGAATAAAACTGAACATTTGCGCATGTTTGAAACAATTTCCTTACTAAATTTCATTTTTGGGTTGTTTTTACCTGTCAGAGATACATTAGTCTATTATATAAATTAATGAGAAAAAATGTATGATTGCCTTATAGTGTGGCGACTTTGATCTAACATATTTATATCAAACTGCATTTCAACAGTGAGATGATATACTGTGCTAGTCTGTCGTATGACTGTAGACAAAATATTTATAAATGTACTTTAACATATGTTTCTAAGTCAACAAAGTACATTACCATTTGGACAGACTACCTCATTAGTATATGTTAAAATTGCTTCTGCATTATAAACGATAAACCTATGTATCATTACTATGACTTTACGTAAAGGTGGACCAACTGCGGTATGGTAAATGTGTACGCTACCGGATGTGACCAATGGGAAAACTGCATTGTGACACCGCATTAATACATTTGCTGTAGGGTTCCAGAGAAGTATAACTCCCAAAATATGTAAAATTAGACTGAATATTTCAAGTAGTAGTTATAAGATACACATCACCAACGTGGTTTACAAATTTATATTTTTGTATGAAATACATGATTTTTATTTGTGTGAAGACTACCGCCTCCTGTAAGCTAAACACGTCCATATGTTTCATACCCAAATGTGAACCACTAGACCACAGTCTATTTCTTAATGAAAGGGAGTGTAAGATGAACATAAGCATTTTTACACAACTTAATACTCTTAAACGATTGCATTTGATGAAATGAAATGAAATAAATAGTTCTACAGAAGTTAACTGGCTTTCCAAAACGGGGCTACAAATATCAGAACATTTGGATATACGATTGCTTACAGACGTCACGTCGTCATTCTTTTGTGATTACGCTAGACATTAGTCATAAGACACTTTCATAATGATGCATGCTAGTATAAATATATGCTGTAAGTTGAAAAGTTTATCTATAAAAACAGTTAAAGTAATGCATAACTGAATCAGTGTAAACAATGTTAAAGAAAGACATATAAAAAATGTGCTTATATGATATAAATAGCAAATTAGCAGTTTCCATTTTGGTATGTACTACATTGATGCGTTCGAAATACACACCCCTTAACATTTAAAACACGAATATATTTAGCTGATTTTTATTTTACACTATGGCCATAGACCTTTAGGATGATAGGTCAATAACAACTCTGTAAGACTTTTTCATGCTTTGTGTGAATAAATTATGTTTTAATGTCAATTTTCTTTCAATCTAAAACATTCATTTGTCAGATATAAATACAGTTTGGTTAGCGTAAGAAATAAATCGCGATTTAGTACTGTTCATTTGAGTATATCTTTAATTACGTTAGTTTGCAAAAATATACAGAATGATACACACATCATGCCGTTACAAAGAGTAAAACAGCTTTGTTAGATTTATAGAAACATTTCACTTAAAATATCACACCCATGTCTTTATATAAATCACGCTCTTAAAAATATCGCATTTTAATTAGATATATCAAAAACATTTTGGTTCAATTCCTGCGCATCTGAGCTCTGAACTGTGACAAATCAGGTGAAAAACGACTCGACGGCCTTCTTTATTTTTATTCTTACATGGTCATTGAAAGTTCATGATAAAATTTTGCTGGGCTTCATTTATCCAAGTAGTAATAAACCGGACATCATGTCACCATTTGATGTCAAAATGGACTTCATAATGCTGCCTTACCGGTCCGCGCGTCAACCGTTGTTTATCGCAGATTCTAACACAACCGAATTCATTTTCCTAGCTGATTATTGTGTATTTTTATATATCAATACATTTTCCTGACGTCACAATTATTACGTCAGTCGCACAGGAAAAGAAATCAACACAAAATAGAAAATAGGCAAATACTAGCATTTGATGGATGTCGTCAAGGATGTACTCTAAATTCCTTCGTAACGTGTTAGAATCGAAATAACATATCAAATTTAGTGATTTGCTCTTCATTGTTTGTCATCTGATGCGTATTTTTATATCACTCGAGCTGCGCCCACGTGATATTAATTCTTATTTCTTAAATATACAGAGATTTACTACTTTCTTCTTTGTTTAACTGCAACCAAATCCAGATATGTCAGAATGTGCAATTTATTTAAGAAATAATAAGTTCCCAAAAGTGGTTTATCGTAGAATAACCCGAGTTTTAAGTTCTTATGCGTAAGAATATATCACGAAGGCCGTAGGCCTGAGTGATATATTGTTTCGCATAAGAACGAAAAACACGGGTTATTCTACGATAAACCACACTTGGGAACTTATTATTTCTATTCCAACACGACATACTAGTATTCGTATGAATTATTCCACTCCATTATTCTTTATGAGACCACGAACCTTTTAATCTAAATACATTAGTGCCTGGATACTTGTAAGTAACCAATATTATAACACATAAATCACAGTAATGCGACAAATATGCACTATCTATTTCCATTTACCGATTACCTCCCTTTTAATTGCGTTAACTGGTTTTTTTCCTAGGAAAATGATATATTCGATCGCGGATAATGTCACAAAAGTGTAATAAGTGTTGTTTTAAGGGTTTTGTATTGAAAAATGAGTATTATATTACAAACATTTTACGGTAATTTTGATAAAAAGGAAGGACCAGTAGCTGTTTATAAACCACAATGAATATTTTTGTCTTTTTCTGAAATATATTATTTATTTACATTATTTCAATTTTGCATTCCTACAAAGATAAATTAAATAACAATCTGTCAGGATTCATTAAAAAATATAACTACTAAGAGCATTTTTATCAAAATAACGGAAGTCGTTGCGCATGAATAAACTTTAGAGTAATCCTGCTTTTGATACTATAAATTGAAAGATATTAGCACAAAACACTTAAATCCCAAAAATATTAAAGTTTTATTAACAATTGAGCAAAATATGACGATTTAAAAAGAAATTTGCTGAAAATATCCTTTATATGAGTTGTCTGCCCCTGACAAGAGAAGGTGCGAAAAGTCAGTGTTCCATATCCAGATTTCTATTTGACATAACCTTCAATCATTTTATGTTCATGGCTTGTCTCTACTAAAAAGTGCAAGATCGAATGACTTATAAGCCGGGCTATATCAGATGTTTTAATATCATATTTTAACTTTAGAAAGATAGAGACTGTTACGATTTAATAAATTTATTCACAGATTGCCTTTAATTCATAAACTGATTTTCATTTCCGTACGCCGAATCCAGGCTTTATTCTACGTTCCCGGATAAATGACGTTACGCCATCACTTCCGGTTTATCAAACGTGCAGAACTACATTAAAGACAAATATATATTTTTTTTATTCAAACACACCGAAGTTGCGGAGAAACCACTTTTTCCTTTATTATACACATGAATAATATACGCAAACTATACAGAAAAGGAGTAATCACTGATCATGGTAATATTGTGGCATGCTTTTTACAAAGAAAAAGCTAGAAGCAAGCACGATTATAGTCTTGAATTTCTGAGAAATGTGTCTAGTCCTTTGTAAACGTTAATATTGTTTGCAAAGGGAAAGCTAGTAGTTATCCAAACTCCTACGCAGTGACCTCCTTTGCCGCTTCGCTCATTGATCACTGCCACAACAACATTCACGTGACCATAGTTAATCACGTGATGTCAGATCGGTTAAAAAATAACTTTTATATTAATATGTCATTACGATATACCAAACTTTTGACAATAACATATCTTGGCAAGCAGGAAAATATTCAAAAGCCTCCATCTGTTTCGGCTTGGGTCAAATGATAGTGAACGGCGACAAAAATTAACGTCCACATACTCGTTTGTTTACTTTCAGTTTCGTTTCAGGATACTTACCGGTCGTGTAAATAAATATCTATTTTAATTCAGAATCATCATTTTTTCATTATGGAACATTCACTTGTGCTAAAAGAAGTGTAAACTTCGAAAACATTGGGAAAAATAACTAAATAATCATATAACTAAAAGAAGTCCACTTAGATGAATTTTAGCTAAAAAACATTGTGTTGGCAGTGATCAATGAGAGAAGCGGCAAGGGAGATCACTGCGTAGGAGTTTGGTAGTTAGCACGAATTTCTTAGGCATGTGTATAAACGTTACAGCTATACATTTTGTATTCCAGATAAAATTTTATTTACAGGACAAGATAACTCAGACCTCCGTTTTAATACTAGAAATGTCAATAGATAACCATGTAGCTTGCATGATCATGCTACTCTAACCTTTTCAGCGTATTTCTTCAAACTTGTACTTTCTACATAATTATATATTAATGTTGAACTAAGCCTAGAAAAACCTCATACATCCAGGTACAAGTATCGAGCTAACTATCTTTGAAAAATCGATATAATAATCATATGATCGCAACAATATTTCCTGGAAACTTTCGACTGTACGGAAAATCTTTCAGAAAAATTCGCTTTATCAAAATAATATTTTAATTGTTGCGATGGGTACCTAGCTATCTTGTTTCGTTCAGTGGTGGTTTCTTATCTAACGGGAAAGATATGCAAACATGCTTTTTTTCACCGATAAAAGCATAAAGATCGACTAACAATATATATTAAAACTAAAACAAAACTGTAGTCTTTATATAATATAAATTAATTTAATGACCATGTTAATTCTGTATATATAATATTTTGTATTTTAGAAAACATTGCCTTTCATGCACATACAACATTCAGTGGCAGTTATCCCGAAGGAAAGGTTGTCAAATTTCCGAACGTTCTACTTAATGACGGAAATGGATACAAGCCAGGCTCTGGCATTTTTACTGCACCCGTGTCCGGCGTCTACCAGTTCACAGCACATGCTTGCAATTCAGCAGGAAAAGACATGGTTATTGCCATCATGAAAGGAACACAACAAATTGCAGTCAGCACGGGCTTCGGAGATCGCTCCATCTGTAATTCTGTCACCGCTATTGCAAAAGTTCGAAAGTATGAATATGTATATATTGTGTCTGCCTGGCACGATAGTCACATGTTCTCGAATGACCACCGTTGGCCGTCGTTTATGGGGTTTCTTTTATATAAAATATAGATCAACTTGTTCGACACAGGCAGTTTGGACTTGACGCAGCAAGGTTTTTTACATATACATACATTGATAATCTTTTAAGAAAAATCTGGTAAATAATGATAATGAAACAGATACTTTACCAAGAAAACATGTAATAGTCGCTTTTATTTCTCATTTCTGAAGGATATTATGTTGCAAAGTCTTATTTATCATTTTTCAGAGGTCAAGTTTGGTAGCTGTCGATTTTCAAACGATATATCCCGATTATTGGCTTTGTGTTTTACACTGTAGCAAGTAGATTGTCTTTGTATATTCAAATAAATATCGTGCGAGCATGACTAGTTCTGTAAAAGATTAAGTGTACACATTTCCTTTGACTAGATGACAGCCCGACCATGTTTTAAAGTCAGTAACGAGTTTTCGTACCAGCCAGATAATCTGGATTATTGTCTTTTGACGTCGGCAGATTGTGTCATTTGCTCACAAATAGAGACAAATCATTTCAAAAAGACATGGACATTCTTCATTATGCATTGAATGGGAAATGAGACGTCAAATTTCTCTTATTTCTTCAGTTTATTATCTTTCAAGAAGAATATTATACGCAAGACACCTATATCCGGGATATTGATTACATGTATTTAACCAGTATCAATGTTTCCCCTAGTTCAGATGAGTTATTAAGCTATCTTAAATACAATTATGAAGGTCTTTTGTACTTGATATAGTTTCCAAACTGTACTTGATTAAAATAAGTTTCTGAAACAACATAAAACATAAGATACCCGTAACTTCCACACCACTCATTTAATCAGATTTAGCAAAATCCCTTCTTAAAATTGACACTCACTCAGTTCACCAAAATGAGTGGTATTCAAACAATTCTGTGTTAGTCAAATTTCCTGTAATTTAGGATCATGTAGAACATTGCTTGTTTTCTGTAATAGAATTCCAGCTGGTGCAAAGGAGCTGAAAGGTGTTGCACAATTCATTGCCTCTCATGAACCGACTCAAATAAACCGAGCCATGTATTATGTTGCCTCGTTGCTTCACAGTGTTGAAAGCTTCGAAAGGATCTTTTCGCAAGTTTCATTTTATGTACAGTTTTGGAGAAGTAGTAACAAAAATAAATAAGAGTTAGATATTCTTGAACTGCCAAAATGCACGTAACATGAGTTTATACAAGAAATGTCTCGAAAATAAGATTTAACGCAACAATTAATTTAATTTCCAACGAATACTTATACTTTAAAAGATTTTGTTTGCCTACGTTTCAAGACGTTTTAAAGTCAATTTGACCAAGAGATCAGGAAAACACTACCAAATAGCCAGTGTTAAAATGAATTCTAAGGTCTGCTCTTATTCAGTTTTAAAATCCACTGTTTGATACAATGTAACGTATTTACAACATTAATTTTCTTCATTATAATAAGAACTTTAATGGCTGCTATAACCTTCAAATCCATATCGTTTAAATGAAAAGAGTAAAAACATAAACAGCTTTGGAAAACAGAATAATTATATTCTCTCATTGTTCTGCATATAAAGCAATGTTTTTAAAAAGTCTAGTGTACTAGCTAGTCTCATTACATGTCTCGTTACGAAATGATTACATGAGTACAACTCTGTGTATCAAGTTTTACACTTTATGTCTGGTGGGTTACTATCAACAAAGGCTTACTTTATCACTTTTAAAAATGCTTTATCATCATTTCTTTCTTTTTAACCAAATCACTGTCAATTTTTGGGAAAATAGCATATCTAATATTACTTAAAATGATTTAAAAATGTATAAAATAAGTTCTATTTTCTCAACAAACAAACGTTGGAGGCCTGTAAAATCATGCGTAGTGTTAATGTGAAACAGCAATTGTCGTACCTGATGAGACTATCGATATCCTCGACATTATATGTTTAGTTGGGCTGCGTCTTTCTGATTACTATCTATCTTCAGCGTAGTAAATTAAAACAATCCAACACATTGTCACTAAATTGTTTATTGTACAATAGAGAAAATCATCAAGGCATATAGGTCATACTGAAAACTTTGAAAGAGAAATACGTATCATTTGCTTTCAATACATTTGTTTCCATTTGACAGCTTCCGTAGTCTTTGAAGTTAGCATTTACTGTAATTAAAATGTGTAAGTTGTTTCTGTATTGTTTAGTTTTATGTATCCTTTAGTAGGTCAAATTATTTTATTATAGGCAGTAGATCACAAAACAATCAAAGATGCTGTATATCTAGTTAAGTCTGTATCTGCCAATCTTTTCGACAATGAGTTTTATCTTTGTGTATAATGTTTTCGTATTGATAATTTCTAAAGATGGAAGATACTTATATCATTTTTTTCAAATACAAACTTTTAAAAATGAAATTAAACAATGTCATATTAAAATAACCAGTCATACACCTACGTTTAAAATACATTTGTGAGGGGAATTGTTAAAACAGGATTTAAAAGATATGAACCATCAAAATGGTGATCAAACAAACGTTAATCGAAGTTTAAATACTTTTGATAACAATTGTAAAAATTAAATAAAGACATTTATATCTTCTTCTTGCAGGGAGTAGTTGACAAGCGGACATACAGATATTTACCACTTTCCATATTTGATGGCTTTACTCAATTCTGTGTTTATGCACTATATGAATAAATCTCACTTTGTGATAAATATAAAAGATATTTATTCGAATATAATTTAGAATTTATGGTACAATATACTGAATATATGTTAATACGAATACGACCATATGCTAAAAATACACTATGAAGGTTTGTGAAATAAGTCATACAAAGTTCTGCTTTGTCATTATTTATTGATTATTAAAGATATCGATGTATCATATCTTCTTATCATCGTAGCATCAGCAATAACTTACATACATGTTTATGTCAAAATTTGTTACTTTAAAGATTTGATACAGTTACTGTAACGGTCTTATATATTCTAGTCCGTTGGGTAAACAAAAACATACACTTGGTCGAAAACTGGTAAAAAAATGTAAAAAAAGACCGTTACTCACTGAAAAATTAATGAAGCCATATTTTGGAAGATATATACATAGTTACGTTTTGCCTTGTATCAGTCTTTTCAATTTTATATTCTATTATTCCTGATACATACACACGTATTTTCATTCAATATAATAACGCCCTAACGGCTATTTCTTTTAAAGCTGTTACCGATTTTCATGAAAATCATAACATTTAGCTTCCAACTTGCTGTTGTATACTCTTCGTGTTTGTGTCATCTTTTATGTAATAAGGATTTAGTATATACGCAATTTTATGTTAATGTATAAACTGGAAAGTTTAATCTATATTTTTTTATTCGTCTCGGCATTTTATAAATGTAATATTTAGTCCTTAATAAAACTTTTGATTTGAAAAAAAAAGTTAATATTTCGAATCTGTGTGTTATGCTTCTGGCTTGTGTTTTCCGTATGCATTACTGTAAAAACAGCACTATGCTTCTAAGTGTACAGACTCGTCTCAAAATTGAACTACAAAGCGATATGACTTGCATTTTTTCGCAAACCTCTGAGTCGCTCAAATTATGATCATATTGAAGGACATATATTATCTTTGCAAAAGAAACATGTTTTTTGCTCTACGGTTTCCTTCCAATGACAAAGTGGTAGATCATTTAGACTTTATGAATAATATGTCATATAAAGACAGTGTCTAAAACCCTAATTAATTAAAAATTTCAAAGCAAAAAGATGACATAAATTACATACCCCATCGGTGTATTTTAATAATTAACGTATAAAAATGTTTTCCATATAAAAAAAAAAACTATCTTATCAACAAATAACCAATGGATCTTTTGTCTAATAGCTGAATAAATAGCATAAATCTCAATTCTCTCTAAACAAAACCGTACGGCTGATAACTAATCATGCGGCAGGCCCGGATCCAGGGCCGGGCTAAGGGGTTCAGTGCCCCCAAAATTTGACCCTAGAAGTGACCTTTACTCATCAAAGTTGCACCAAACTATTTTGGCAAAGAAATCATGTTTTCTTAAAACTAAGACCCAAATATCCATGAGATGCCACCATTGCATACCTGTGTTTCAAAATTGTACAAGGGGGAGGGCCCCCTGATCCCCTTAAGATGATGGGTAACTTATCCCATACATCAAAATTAAGACCCAAAATGCAATAGATACAAAAATTTCTCACAAAAGAAAACCTGACCTCCCTAACACGAGCGGAGGGATCTTTCCCGTTCCTACCCCTCTCGGTGCTTATGCGCCTTTTTCATATTAGAATATTAATTGAATTTGGACAGGTAAAAGTTTTAGAAGTACTGAAAATTCAGACCCCTCAGAAAGTGCATCAGCTCCAGTATCACAGTATTTAGACCAAAATGCACCCGAGGTCAATATTTTATACCTGGTTTTAAAACATTTCTATAGCATAATCTACCTGGACCCAACCCTTTACACGAACGGAGTGAATCTTCCAATACATAGCCCCTCTGGGCGCTATGCGTCTTACTGGTGACGCCTTCGTTCTAAACTGGTGCCACTCTCTCCCAACCCTACCCCAATCAAATATTTCTGGACCTGGGCCTGTTCGATGTGTATATGCTTGACAGTTAAAACATTGGATAACCTTAACATTGTATATTTACTTGGATTGCTTGTTCTTATGCTTGAATACTATTTCTTCACCTCGGTATTTTGAAACAGTCCAAAGTAGTAATTGTTTATAAAACACTTTGTCACATAATTGTTCATTGAACAAAAGAAAACATATTTTTAGATAAAAATAACAGAAACCTGGTTGTTAAATTTTACATCCGACCCTTTTATTTACCAATCGCCACCCCACCCTCATTTTACTGTATTTTGCATATATTTATAATGTACTAATTGTTGGATTTTTGAAGCAATCTATCTGCAATATTGTTCCGTTAAGCTTCTTTTTATTGTTAGCCTACTTTGCAATGCATAGCTCTATGTCTGTATTTTGGGTGCTCTGTGCTTCCGGAAAATCTACCCTTACATTTTACCATTACTAAATTGCATTTGTTTTCATTTTTCAGCCTAATACATTTTTAACGTTTAACATTTAGTATATTTGGTTAATTGAAAGCTCAATTTAAAAATCCTAAATTGAGTGTTTTAAACGTTCCTTTAGATTAAGTCGCAATCTGCTGCAAGATCATAAAAACAATACTAAGTGTTTTATATGTAGCTCTGGTTAGCTTCATCTTTTTGACAACGAGTTCTTTGTTGCATATGAACTTTTTATAATATTTTAAGAGATGATTTGGAAAGAAAAAAACACGAGAACAAGAAACACAAACAGGTCAAAATAAATATGAAGTATAAGGGAAGTTACGCAGTTAGTTCTTTACTTGTACGACACATTATTTGTGCTAGATGGGAGTTACCAAGAAGTAAAAATAATGACATTATTCTGAACAAAATGTAAATACTAAAACTCATGATATTGACATTATTATGACATTGCTATTTATCATATCAAAAATTAGACTTCTAAATAAAATTGACTTGGTTTGTGACCAGGAAATCAACAGTATACTACCTACTTTATTATATATTATTATTATTTAAAAATATCGGTTAAAAGTGCTAGTAAAAGTTTGTTTTACAGACAGTTTTCAATAGTGTCTAGGGTTACTCGTAGAAAATTCTTAATTGGAAAGTAAGTGTTTTGATTTTTTTTATACTTTTTACGTTATTTCTTAGCTTTTTTGTATCTGGTCAAATCCGAACTTTTTGCCGAAGCTGCGTGCCGTACCCTTTCGGCGGTCGGGCTCTCTCAAGGTTTCGCGCATTAAAGATTGTACCACAGTTCATAGTCCGGGCGAATAGTAACACTATTTGAGGAAACACATCATTCAAGGAGTCTTTTAATAGTTCATGAAAACGATTAGCTCATCATCTACCAATCAAGAATATACAAATGACCAGTTTTGCGCTAATATTAAATTATTTAGTGCTTTGTGATAGCAGCTATAATTGTAGTTCAACACTTAACGTTTGAATCATGAAAATATTGCACAGTTACTTTTGAGGTATGCAAACAGTGATCACTTATTTCATGGGATGTATAAAATCCGATCAATTACTATCGGATGAAATGTGCTTTAATTATTCGTCACACGGGTTGATTCATTTATTAAGTTGTTTGAAGCTAGGATATCTTCGATTTTTTTTTTCATTTTACATTCAGTTAGTCTTTATTAATATCGCCAAGGAAGGTGATATATCTGGTTTTTCAAAAGATATTGCTAGTCTACCCCAAATTCAACCTTAAGATTCAGTGCTCGGGATATTGTACACATAAGGAAAAAATTGTTTTAATGTATGCCAGGATTTAAATTTGATATATTAATGTACAAAGAAATAGCAGAAACTTCACCAAGGGTAATGTGTCTACAGCATATAAGTCTAACGAGACAGCACTATAAAGCCGGATATTGTGGACACAGCTACAACAGAATACTGTGAGTTTTGTTGAAAAAAAAACAACACTATACCCAAACACATAGAGACGGACTAAAGACTGTTAGCCTCCGGGTCTTGAAGAAGGGTAGAGATGGAATCAATAACGCCTGCCTACTCATAGACAATTCCCCATACATATGTCTGTTACAACGTGTGCACGTGCAATTTGTAGCAAACCATGAAAATTGCTGGAAATATCGATTGCAATTTTCCTTTGGTTATGGCGGCAGAAGAAGTAAAATATATAGAATAAAACTGTTTATCCTACAAATGTTCTTTCATTCTGATCCGAAGTAGCTGGTGTTCAGTTAAACAAATAAGTATATGTTTCATCAAAACAAGAAAAACTTTAAAAAGTAAGACTGTTAGAATAAGACAGTGTCTCGTTGTGTAAAGACAACAACACAACAAACATTTGTTTAATAGTTTACGCAATGGTAAGTTCACAGAAAGCAAAATTCTTAAAATATTTCAATGGAAAATAAAGTCCACAAGCATGCGATGTTCATTATTCAATTTTGCAGTTAGTCTGAACAAAAATAAATATTAACAGCATGTGTCAAAGTTTTTGAAAGATAAAAAAGCACTTTACGTTTTCAAAGAGTTTCTTTAAATATTCATTTAAGAAATGTTTCCTTTTTTATACTAGTAATTGCAGCAATCTTGCTAAACGTTTATTTTTGAATTTCTGTAGAAGCATATAGCGAATGTTAATATATCCATTTACAGACAACATTAGTAAAGGGTAATTATAATATCAACTACACTTTGTTTACGAGAAGTTTATTCATGAATTGCTAATAGCAACGCTGAATTAATAAATGAAAGAGCTATGACGTACACCACACAAACTGTCACAGGTTTAGCCGTCCAATTGCTCTACGGAAACTATATCGTGTTAGTCTTTATAAAAGACATGCAATCAATTCTATGGATGAAATAAAATGAAAATGTAAATGTTTAAGCAGTTAGTAGTATAACTGTTTTCGCCAACTGAAATATGCACTACGTCATACATTAGACCTTTACAACAAAACAAGATATATTCTCTTTACGAACTTTCTTTCTGAACATACATTTCAATATCTTGACTGAGATGTTATTCTATATATCAGATGTCTACGGTATTGAAACATTTTGTATTTTTTGTTTTCTAATAAATGCTCACATCGCAATTAAAAGGTTCTCTCAACATCTAGAATTCATACGAATATCTAAACTCGAACACAAATGCGTCAAAACATTAAGTTTAATCAAGATATAAAAACTAAACTAAGTAAAATACTGTTCACTTTTCCAATGGTATATATATCTAGGAAAGCTTGAAATGTTAGAATTGTCAATTAAGCACAAAAGTTAAAGTTTTACCAATGTGATTTGATTTTCAGTTATTCACAAGCACACCAGTGAAGGAAGGCCATCTGTATAAGGTATCTGCGTACATCTCGCTAAGTGCATACGAACACTGAATAACACTTTTTCGCCAGTTTTCATTATAACCGGGGCGCTTACAGAGCTACAACTATGTTTAAGGTCTTCATACTCAGTTGTAAGCGCAATTTTCTTGCCTTCATGGACGATTGAGACAACCATGTATTTTGCATTTTGATGGCAGATGTGTGCGCCGAAATAGTATAAGCCAGCAGTAGGTGCTGTGAAGTCTCCGGTGATATTGTCATATCCGTCGCCTGCGTTTAGAAGAACATGAGGAAATATAATCTTCTGATTGTCATTGTAACTTCCGCCGGATGTTGTATATGCGTTGAATGCAACCTTTTGCTTGCCGCCTAGTGTTCCTTAGGAAGAAAATTTTCAGATGTATGTTTTAACAAAAATAAAATATGCAAAGAAAAATTACGAAATACTAATAAAGGCTGAAAATATGTGCGTACATATGTATTGTGTAGTACCAGTATTATGTGATACATGAATAACAAATGGACAATATCAATATTAAAAAGTACAATACAGAATATTCATTATAGATTTTAAGGTATTCTGCCCGTCTTTTAAGCTAAATTGAAACTGTTTTATTTGATTAAACGCCTATTTTTACGTAAAAGATATTCAATGGCGTTTTACAAATACATAAAAACTACGTCTAAAAATTAAGAATTTTTAAATGACATATGAAATAAGTGAGCATAAATATCATTGTGAATAAACTAATAATAAAAATAGTATTTAGTAAGCATTAAACAAAAGATCAGGTATCAGATAAAATTAATGTAATGTTAGAATATAAGATACAGTAAGATAGCTGTTTTGTTAGTTAGTAAGTAAAAGTGAGTTATAATGGCATGTCCATAAGTTATTACAAACAACTGCAGTTTTGTTTTTGTGATAAAAGTGCTCATACTCGAAATTCAATGTATTTACACAGTAAAATCATCCAATTCATGTTACTACAATATCTTTAAAATCACAGTCACAGTCTCTAAAAGAGTGCAAAGTAATTTCCAAAATAATGAGTTTTCAACTTCTTTTTGAAAACATCTAATGTGTCTGAGTTATTTCGAGAAGAATTCATTCCAGAGTTTAGGTCCAACAGTACCAAAACCTCAATAAACGTTTAGCACTTGTAGAAAGGAACAACGAAACACCCAGTAACGGAATTTGAAGAACGCAAGTTCCTTGTCTGTGTTTGTTTTATGAGAAATGCTGAAAGATATTCTGAAGAATTTCCAACTGAACAATTATATATTTCGGTGAGCATTTTGAATGTGATTCTGGCTTTCATGGGTAGCCAGTGAAGATCATAGAGTGCTTGCTTGGAACTGTCATATTTTCTTCGATTTAGGACAAGTATTGCAACGACCCTATTTCATTTATTTGCCAAAATTTCCAAGTATATTTAGAAGTTTGAAAAAAAAACAGTGTTTGTCCGAATTCTTCATTGTACTAAATTTTATCCGAACGTACAGAACCGCCTTAAGTACCGATAAGGAGGCTTATAAAAATTCAACTTAATAACATCTTCTGAGATAATCCATGATTAAAAATTCGGGGCAATTGAGTAGCAAATAATTCATCTTTTACACATTCAAACTGTCAATTCAAGAGCACATATACGATGAAAACGTTGAAAAAAAATCAATAACAGATCAAATACATATTCTTACCAACTAACTCCTCCAGACCACTAGTCGTGTTTGCTAGTTCATTACGTATCTCGTTGTAGTCCTCAAACATCCTCTGTAACTTTTCGTTTTGGGCAGAAAACGATTCTTGCATTTCTTCTCTACGATGCTCCAAGATAGACATGACATTCTCTTCGAATATTTTTCTTTCTTTGTCCCATTTCTTCATTCTAGCTTCCATTCTAACCATTGTCTCTAACATTTCCTTGTCATATTTCAATTTTGAGAACACTGACTCATCTTCAAGAGCGTCCGAGAAACAACAAACGAATAGCAATATAAAATATGAAATGTAGAAAACAGCCATTGTTCATCACATAGACTGTAGAATAGAAAACAGTAAATGAAAAGTATCGGAGAGCAGCTGTAGTTATATACTTTTAAACAGGATGTAAATACTTATGAAAATATGTAGTAAACCGCTCCTTTAGCTTGAATCATGACTTTTTTCTTTGAAACATTTTTTTTTTTGCTTTGTTTTGGGTATAACGCCGTTTTTCAACAGTACTTCAGTCATGTAACGGCGGGCAGTTAACCTTACCTGTGTTTCTGGATTTTGTACCAGTAACAAACCTGTTCTCCGCAAGTTACTGCCAACTTCTCCACATGAATTATCAGAGGTGGAGGACGAATGATTTCAGAAACAATGTCTTTCACCAAATCGTCACGGAGAACATACGCCCCGCCCGAAGATCGAACTTGCGACCCCACGATCCGTAGACCAACGCTCTCCCTACTGAGCTAAGCAGGCGGGCTGCTTGAAACATGTTGACCGAGAAGTTTTACTTCATAACAAGAATTTTAGAGCATTGTAATTGTAACTGTTCAATTTCTACCATTTTATACAGCCTTTCAATAATGAAGTAAAACTATTCAATATTTTGTGCTATATTGTGAATTGAGGAATAATGTTGCACACAAGAATTCATTTAAAAATAGTAAATACAGAGCAGCATTGTACAAAGTCAGCTACCGGAAAAATGAAATATGCTCGGTATACGTGGGCAAATGCTCTGCCACAATGTTGCAATAAACAGATCGGTCTTAAAACACAGTTCTCTTTATATTAACCTTCACGCTAATAGTTGATATTGAAGTATATTGATGTATGAACTATATATACCACTAAATTAAGAAAATGCTCTGTAATTTGAGTTTCTTGGTTGTTTTATAGTTATAACTGACGAGATTTGAACGAATTGTTTTAAACGTTTTGTGTGTCCATTGGACATTGCGTTTATTTCACCATGAATAGATAACTGTACTTTAATTTCAGAACACGCTTGGCACATGAAAGCATAATACTTTGTCTTTTGAAGATTAATAATTCATATCGGAGTAGCAAAATTTGGTAATACACTAAAGAGCATAAAGCTTTGCCTTTTGAACACTTTAAACTGTTTTCATTTGTTGGAACATTGGAAGTGTTTCAAGATATTCCTACCTCTTTAACAATTACTGCAATTAACATACTTCGAGCCAGATAAGACTATAGAGAAAAAGCGAATACAAGCTTTAATCAATCATAGTGATTTATTCAATTAACTTTACAGAATGCAATTTTAAACTAAGTTGAATCAATTCCTGAAAAAAAAATATACACTATCAAGGCTCTGATCTAGATTTTGAAGTTTTGATAAACTTCTATAAAGATTAACCCCCACCCCCCACCAAGTATGCACTATATATCTATAATATTGTCGCAATACTTCTAGCAATTTGATGAAATAAAACCGTCTTAACTAAATCAATATGCTTGTGAAAATCCACTTGTAATTTGAGTGTAGCTGAATAAATTTGTGTTGGGTTTAACGTTGTATTGATACAATTATAGGTCATACGTCGACTTTCAAGCTTTGGTGGTGTAGAAGACCCCTTGTGCCCTGCGTGCATAATTTCATCGCACGCAGGTACCTGGGTAGAACAAACGACTTTCTGTAAGCCAGCTTGATGGCTTCCTCAAAAGATATGAAGAATTCAACGCCCCGAGGGAGACTTGAACCCACATCGGTGAGGGGGTAAGTGATTTGAAGTCAGTAGCCTTAACCACTTGGCCACAGTAGCTCAGGCCGATGATTTAGTTACAAATATAACCAGCTCAGGAAAGTATTTCCTTTCGTATGAAAATGAAATATTAGTAGAAATTTCTCGCAACTTCCATGTATGTCTGGAGTATCTATATTGAGTACATCTAGAGACGCAACACTTGATCTACAGTCGATATTTTTAACCAAAGATACTTTACACTGGTAAAAATGCAAATGCTGGTTTTACTCGTAATTAACTGTGTGCTTGTTCAAACGCGAATTTGGACCCTTGATATAATTCAAATATACATATACAAGGAAAGTATAAAGGAAAGTATAAAAAACGAGGGTTAGAAACGTTGCGTTTCTAGATGTACTGAGCATATCAGTTCAAGCACAATTTCCTTTGTTAAATAAGTAACACATGTAACATTTCTTGAAGATTTTCATACGGTCATGTCCATGATGTCGGTATTATCAGAAATAATAACAGAAAACAAATCTACAGAATGAGACAAATTGGTGAAATTGTACAAAGTCAATATATTGATTACATAAAGACAGTTAACTCGGCCAATTAGGTTTATTCAACTTAAATATCAGGAATGATCTGGCAGTTGGTGAAAGGTACCTGATAGAAAATTGGAAAATGATAACTTTCATGTAAGTCATCCAGCACCTTTCGAACACAAATTTGAGAAGGGGTATGTTTGCAAATTGATAAATCGAGCGACGAATAAGGTCATGCTGCGGAGTTAATATTTGTTTTGGCTTTGTCATTTAACAAACATAAAGAAATTCAGTCCATGAATGTTTCAATAATGTGTAATGTTGTCAGAGCAGATTCAGTTTTTCGATTTAAGTTCTCGAATTGAAGGAACAACCTCCTGTTCAGCTACACAATCTGTCATATGTACTTATCTAGCATTAGGTTTAGCCGATACTGTTGGAAACTGTATAAATCTAAGTACGTTGAAATAAATGTATACAGCACTGAATTAGTCTACATCACAGGCATGGCCGCCAATCGAACCTAAATATCTTGAACTTTAGTCAAACAGACTAACTACTATCACCCTAACCCACTTGATATTCAACAAACGATCACGTCTTTTGAGACAATACTTGCATTTTGCTGCCTTTTCTGTGTTATGAAAGAACAATTTGTGTTGTATTACGGAAACAGTTATGTTAAAGAACTAGAATTTATTTTTCCCTTAGGCTGTCGCTGAATGCAAGTTGTACTGTTGAAATTTCAATACAATATTCTTTCCGACAATGTTTGAAGAACAAAAGCTATCTTATATGTAATTGCATAAAACGCAACGAAAAAGGAAAAGAAAAAAAAAAGAAAATTAATATATCCCAAAATGTTGATTATGGGATATTTGTTTTTCAGGACGTTCTTTGGTCTCACTTGAAACAGGAATTAACATTTTGCATAAAGGTATCGGGGGTGCAACATTAATTGTCAATGGATATTGTGGTCACCTTTTATTCATTAATTTGAACACAATATATATTAAAGCATTCAACTTTGTCTTTCTTTGTTACATATTAAAGCATTGCTTCATTCAAAATATTAAAGGCTTTGAAGTTTAAAACTAACAATGTATATAATCTTATGTCTCAAATGTACTAGACCATCTGCGCATCTGAAACTCAAGACCCTCTTCATGATGAGTGTCACTCAGACTAAGTTGTCAACCGTTTTCTAAAACATTTTAAAGAAGGTTTCTTGAGATAAAAATCATGAACTCAAATGTTACAGCTATTTCAATGTAAACTTGGAAGCTTCCAGGGCCAATGTTCAATATTTTTATCATTTTTATTTCTATATTGGTTTTCTATTTTTAGCTCTTTGTCCGTCGTATATCGTTAACAATTTGACTTTTAACACTCTAGAGGTCACAATTATAGCCCAATCTTAATGAAACTTTACCCTCAATAAAATTTTGGAAGAGTTCGAAATTGGGTCATCTGGGGTTAAAAACTAGGTCGCCAGGTCAAATCAAAAGAGAAGCTTGTTAACACTCTAGCGGTCACAATTTTAACCCAATCTTATTGGAACTTTGTCAGAATGTTGCTCTCAATAAAATCTTGAACAGGTTTGATATTGGGTCATCCAGATCAAATTAAAGGAAAAGCTTGCTAACACGCGAGAGGCCACATTTATGAATCTGTCTTCATTCAACTTGGTCAGAATGTTAATCTTAGTGATCTTTAGGCCAAGCTCTAATCTGGGCCATGTAGGAATAAAAACTAGGTCACCAGGTCAAATCAAGGAAAAGCTAGTAAACACTCTATAGGCCACATTTATGACCATATCTTATTGAAACTTTTTCAGAATGTTAATCTTGATAATCATTAGGCCGAGTTCAAATCGGAGTCAGGTGGAGAAAAAACTAGGTCATCAGTTCAAATCAAAAGAGGGCTATTTAACACGCTAGATGCCACATGTATGACTATATATTCATGAAACAATGTTAATCTTGATGATCTTTAGGTCAAGTTTGAATCTATGTCATGTAGGGTTAAAAACAAGGTCACCAAGGCAAATCAAAGGAAAAACTAATTACCACTCTAGACCTCTCATTTATGACAACATCCCTATGAAACTTGGTCAGAATGTTAATCTTGAAGATCTTTAGGCAAAGTTTAATTTGGGTCAAGTGGGGTCAAAACCTAGCTCACCAGGTCAAAAAAATCAAAGGGAAAACTTACTAACACTCTTTATGTATCTTGGTGAATCTTAGTCAGAAAGTAAACCTTGATGATCTCGAGGTCAAGTTCGAATCTAGGTTATGTTGGGTTAAAAACTAGGTCACCAGGCCAATTCAAAGGAAAAAATAGTTTACACTCTAAAGGCCACATTTATGACAGTCTCTTAATGAAACTTAGTCAGAATGTTAATATTTAGGATTTTAAAGTCAAGTTCAAATCTGGGTCAGGTGGGGTCAAAAACTAGGTTATCAGGTCAAGTCAAAGGAAAAGCCTGTTAACACTCTAGCGGTCACAATTTTAGCCCAACCTTTATGAAATTTAGTCAGAATGTTACCGTCAATAAAATCATGGACACGTTTGATAATGGGTCAGAATCTGGATCATGTGGAATTAAAAACTAGGTCACCTGTTAAAAAATCAAAGGAAAGAATTGTCAACACTATAGAGGTCACATTTATGATTGTATCTTCATGAAACTTTATCAGAATGTTTATCTTAATGATCTTTAGGTCAACTTTGAATCTCAGTCATGTTGGGTCAAAACTTATGTCACTAGGTCAAATCAAAGGAAAAACTAGTTAACCCTCTAACGGCCACATTTATGATCATATCTTAATGAAACTTGGTCAGAATGTTAATTTTGATAATCTGATCAGGTCAATAGGTCAGGTGAGCGATACAGGGTCTCCTGTGCTCTTTTGTTCATTT
Organism: Mercenaria mercenaria; assembly: GCF_021730395.1. Taxonomy (NCBI): domain Eukaryota; kingdom Metazoa; phylum Mollusca; class Bivalvia; order Venerida; family Veneridae; genus Mercenaria; species Mercenaria mercenaria. Next base: position 30,117,236 of record NC_069379.1, read on the forward strand.
TTCATTTTAACAATGATCTAATAATCTAAACTACACATTTTAATTAGAAGAATTCCTGAAAAGGTAAATAAAATTTCATGGCTCAAATTAGATAGTCTTTGGATTCCAAAATCGATTCCATTTCAAATCAAACTTTTCATTGCCTAAGTTTTGCCAAAACATGTAAAACATAGCCATATCTTAAGTAAAAAGGCTTTCATTTTGCTTATATATTTGCTGTTGCTTAATTCCCCTAGTGTTGTCTGTGCATTTTTATATTTATTTTTTTTATTTTATTTTAGTTTTTTTGTGTGTGTTATTGTTATTTAAGTCGTTTGTATCGTAGGTTTTAGACTTTGATTTGACGTTTTATTAACGAAACTAAATGTGTTAACAATTTACGGAAATGTCCAAAGCTTTTGTATCCGAAATATATGATTCTGAAATTAGTACAACGGTACAAATCCATAAGAATCGCATAAACAACGTTAATCATGTTTATGGCTGCAAAAAATCTATTGAGCTGAATGGAGTTTTACTTAAGATAGTGAGTGCCCTTGTATTGTTGTCAAAAACTGTAGTGGAAGGAGTCCATTGGGCGGATAGTGCAAATTCCGCACATTTTTGTAATCAAGTGTTATGTGATAGATAAAGATATTGTAAACAAGATTCAAAAGCTTCTTCCTGAAAACTATCATACCAGCAAAGTTGTCAACACATTTTAAACATATTTAAAGGGGCATGCCTCATCGTCTACATGAAAAAAAAAATTAAAGTAAGCAGGGATGTTAGATATTATATAAAGAAAACGATAAACCTGAATATTTATCAAATTATTTTTGTCTATGTTACAGGTCTGCACTTTATTTCAAGGCCGTTACAAACGCTAAATAAAATTGCGTGGGTATCATTTAGACTGGATAATATGTTAGAAATATATAATGCATAAAAGCTAATTGAAGATTTTAAAGATATTTTCAAAGCAATGAAAGCGCTGTCATTTTGTTTAAAAATGAAAAATACCCTAATCCTTATGATAGAAATTACATATTCAATCGGTGTATTGTTATAATTACCGTCTAATAATTTTACTTTTTTAAACAATTAACCAGTGAACTTTTTGTGTAATACCTGAATAAAGTAACATAAATCTGAAAATGTCTCAATGAAAACGGCCAGTAACAAATCATTCGGAATGTATATATGTCTACTGCTAAACCAATAGATAACCTTGACATTGTATATTTAGTAAGGTTGCCTCTTCCTGATTACTATCTCTTCAGCTTGGTATTTTAAAACAGTCCAATGCGGTATTTGTTTATAGAAAGCTTTGTAACTTAATTGTTAATTGAAAAAAAAAATATATAAAAATTTTCAAGATAGAAATAAATTGAAATTGAAATGTTTGATTCGAATAAATTACATTTGAACCAGGAAATTAGTGTTATAAAAATACATACAATATCCCTCCCACACTTATAACAGTATATTGTATATCGATATTGTCAAACAAAGCTAATTCTGTCAACGTAACAGATAGTAACACAACTGCCAAGTCTTAGCAAGCCAGTAACTTACCGTTTTATATATATATTTGGTATTCAGTCTCCTTTTCTATAGTTAGAAGAGACTGTGTAGGGTTATATCCCTTATTCAACAGAAGAAATTACGTAACATTGAAAAAAGAAACACAAGCTACTATAATTTGAGCGTTCACTACTTTTTAACTCAAAGGTTTAAATATCGCTTATTCCTTCAACACAATATATCATAATTTGCCAATCTTTAACATCTATAACAATTATTTAATTTTTAACATTTGATATACTTTTTCATCGATATTTCCACGAAATAATTCAAAGCTAAGGAATCGCACAGTTTGGTTGATATTATTGTAAAATCCCTTTCCAGAACATAATAAAAAATAGGCAACTACGTAAGTACTATAATTCTTACACTACAAGAAATATACTCATGAATAAGACACAAAAATAACGTCGAAAGATAATAATGATATTGTTGATCATTTCATTTTGAAAAATTGTCATCTAAAGATATTAAGATAATGTAATAATATATAAAATATAATAATATTTAGCTTGTTTCATTGCGATCTTTGAAGTGAATGTCGAAAGTTGCGTTCAGTTTGTGTGCAGATAGCTTTAAAACGACATTTGGCCTGTTTATTTACCATTAGTTTAAAAGTTAACCAATAAGACAGTCGTGCTAAAATATATCTTTCTCTTCCTGACTGCATCGTTACTTTCAGTACAGATATTTACATTCATACTTTTTTTTCAACAGAAGTCGGTCAATGTATGTATACATTAATCCACTTTAGTGTACCAAAATTTCAATAATTGTAAATATCTTGTTTTTTGTTCTGTAGATTTTAATGTATAACCTACGGTTTTCTTTGTAAAATTGAACACTGTTCATTGGATTTATAAAAAAAAATGATATGTTTAAAGACCTACCATAATCTATTTATCATCAATGAACTTCGAGAAAATCAGTCTGATAATACTGGTATAATACAGCTACTCTTATTCTACCAAAATAGCAGATGGACAATTTAGGTTTTCCATGAATTAAAGTGTCCGCAATCTTATTTAGTCAATCTCTTTTCAGCATAGTTTTTCAAAACAAAGATAAATAACTATCTTACACGTTGGACGTGGACACAACCGGTCTAAACCAAACTTAATGCGTCAAATATGCATACTGTTCCTTTCATTTAATAAAAGGTTTAAGAATTAAACACAATATCTTCATCTGTGTCACAAAATACGAGGTTTTGTCTTATTCCTCGCAAACTATGAATAATTATTATAGAAATACAGACGAATGTTGTTATTCCGTGACTCGCCTTTAAAGCAAAACGGAAACTGTCGGGTTATCCATTTCCTTTGACAAAATACAAGCTCTTCGTGTATTAAGTGCATAACCGAAGTGCATGTCCTTAAGTATATTGTGTATAGTACTGCAGATGGAGTTTATAATACGGTATAAATTATAAAGATGGTACCTAAGGCTACGTATTTAACGACAACAACAACAAATCAAGTTTAAAACTGAAGTGCATAACCCTTTTCTCACACTAGCGATATTTTTACATAGCACCTTACAGTAAATACGGGAAAATTTGACAGCGGCTTCGGCTTCGTTGTTTTTGGTGTATTAGCTAAAGAATGGCGATTGCCATTTCTATTTAACTAACACAACTATCTTATTTATACTAAATGATGTCTGCACTATATTAACAGAAGTTACTGTGACTGCAGATTCAGAAATGTAAATACGTTTCCGCACGCCTCGTTCAATCAGCAAATTAGGTACATTTGTAAACACAAGGTGCGTGTCATAAAAAGTGAAATAACTTCTTTCGACACAGATTTTGGTATGGTTTTGGCGTGACCATCAAATACAATATACATATTTATATCGCTCTTTTTTAACTCATACATATTGAGGCCTTTGTTATCCTTTACAAACGAATTTTGTAAAATGTTGAGAGATTCGATGTCGAAAATTCATAAAGTCTATTTATATTTTTTTCATGAGTAATGCTTTCTTTTCTATGATCATACCGTACCTGTAAATTATCGGCAACAATAAATAAAATAAATTGTCTTTGAATAAATGAAAGATAATGCTCAACTTTTTTGTTTGAATGATTATTCATATATCTTAAAATAAACTATATTTTTGGGAAACATATCCGAGTCTATGCATACTTTATTCAGATAACTAAATGGTCCTAGAAGAGTTATCTATCAATGGCTTCACGTTTATAAGAAGGACCAAATTTTTCGTATCAAATATTGCCTTTCAGCATGAAAAAAAAAAGATGTGAAATGGTTTCATTTTCAAAGACTATGATAAAAAGCATCTGCGTATTAAGTTATCTGATTATCCATATGTATATTTAGACTAAATTTGATGCGAAAACCATCAATAAGTATTAGATTAATGAAGTTTTGTATGGCTAATAATTTTAACTAAATACATTGAATTGAACATGGAAGTATGAAGTTATCTACTGATTTTGAGAAGCATTGAGATTTTGTTCAAACTTTAACTTCTACGGCATAATTGTGTCCCCATGCAGTATCAATTATACAAGATGGGCATTTTTGTCGTATGAAGTGAAGTTTTGAACGTCCAAAGATGTGATATCACGAAAGTCAAAACTTCAGTCTTTTTTCATCTACTCCACAATCTTGGCATCAAAGACTAAAATCTGGAAGGAGGCACATGACAGGACAGTCATTTTACTTGAAAAATAAATAATGACGCGCGATTATCATTTGGCGGAACATTTTATATTCACTTCCAGATAAAAACAATCCGTTTCAGTCTGACACTTTGCACGACATTTTCGTTTGATTATAAACATAAAATGGTACAAGTAAGATGGAAAATTCTTCTGAAGTATCAGAAAATTTCAGATCTATGATATCATGATGCGAAAAGTTTCCTGTTAGCCGTATGGGATAACTCCATTTTTTACAAGCACGGACCCAGAGCCTGGCAGAGGGGCATTGTGGGTCAGTCCCACCCCCCTTGATTTTACATGGAAAATCGGTCTTGAAACTCGGTGTGACACCCCCCCCCCTTCGCCCCCCCACCCCCTTCCACCCCCCTTGAAATGGGTGACCCCCTCATTAAAGTTGGTGCCCCCCTAATCGAAATTCCTGGAGCTGCACATGGTTTACTTGTAAAATAGTATATTCAAACAAATACATGTATATGCCAACTGTTTCGCTAGAAACATGGTGACTTGGTACGGTCGTGCTGTCTTAGAGTTTGGCATTATACAGTGTCATGCAGAGTTTCATGATGCCGAAACGTATGATATCACGAGAGTATCTTACATCTGATTCAATTCGCTTGTTAAATGTATTCATTACTTGTGTATATTGGCACATGTTATCGACATATCTTTTAAAAGGTTAAATTTTCGGCAGGTACGTTGTTTATGAATGTCTACAAGTACCAATTCAAAGTGAAAAAAAATTCAAGAACAACTATGAAATACTAGTCAACAGCATGACGGATGAATCTGTCCTTTATATTTTATGGTCATGCTTTTTGTGTTTGCTTAAACTTAATTTACGAAGTGATTATTTTAAGTTCAAAATATTCAAGCATTACAATACCGTTTATGCCGTTAATATCAAAAAGCACGATAAAAACGATCATAATTACGGATGAATTGAAAGGGTGGATTAAAAGAAGTAAGGTTCATGCTAAAGATTGAAATCTCAAGGAATTTTAATCGAACTTCAACTTCACACGTTAACTTCGCAAGAGACGTTGAAGGGAAAGGCGAAGGTTCAAATCTCAATCTCTATATTATCTTTTGTATTACGTTCGTACGCCTGATTTTAATGCATTGCCAACAATCCTGAGTGATTTATTTATATTATGCATAGAAGTATGGGCAAATTTATAAATAATTTCTGAGAAAAAAAAATGAATCTGTTTTCCAAATCCCAGCCCCATAGTCTAAAGAATATAAGCTCAAGCGTTTTCTCATCCCCAATCTCCAAGACGAGTAAGATACAGGTTACCCCTGAATGTGTGGAAAAACTGCTCCATGGTCTATCCTTACATAAAGCCTCAGGACCTGGCGAATTATCCCCAGGCATCTTGAAGAACTCCAATATGATGTTGCGCCAGTTCTTAATATATATCTTGAATCCGGCCTTGTACCCAGTGATTGTAAAAAAAAAGCCACCGTTGCCCCCGTATTTAAATAGGTCTCAAGTCAAAACCCAGTAACTTCCTTAACTTGCACTGTTTCTAAACTCATTGAACATATTGTTGTTTCCAATGTAATGACTTATTTTGATAACCATAAGCTATTTAGCCAGTTCAAGAACGTCTTAAGGAAGGGTAACTGTTGTGATACTCAACTCATTAATTTCACCCAGGAACTTTTCTGGTGATGTATCTATCGGCCAAGCCACACCTCGCTCCTGGACATGCATTTTCCATTTTGGAGAATATGCTCAGTAAACTGATCTTCCTCACAACATGGACAGGTTGGTGATGGTGCCAGTCTGTTTTTCTTGAACATGTGAGCATTGACCTTGTTGAACCCTGAGCGAAGCTTGACAAGCATCTCTTGTTCCGACCAATCAAGGACATGAAAAGAACCTTCTTCTATTCTTGGTCTCATAGTGCTTTGATGATGATGAAATTATCCTTGTAGCTCACAGATGTTGTTCATTGTCTGACTGATCTCCTAGCTTAGCCATTGGTCTGCCTCTTCGTTGCTTGTAAGTCCACAAAGGGTTGGTATTCCACTGAAGTTCTACTTTGAAGATTAATTCAGTCTCTGAATTCTCCTGCATTCCCCTGGCTAGCTGCGGAGCTTTATTGTTGATCAGAGCTTCTATGACAGACAGTACATATGGGAAAGACGACTGAGGAGCTGTCTTCTGACAAATTTTCAATCATTGAGATGGCCTTCATTTTCCAGTGAACTTTCTGCACTGTCCGGAGTTCCCCAGTGGTCTATTCTTCGACCCTGTTTTTTTTGGTATGTGTCAATGACTTGCCAGACTTAGTCAGATTTCATGCAAGAATGTTTGCAGATGATATCATAAATACCTTATCTTCTACTCCATTTCAAAGGGTATATCTCTGCAACACGATCTTACCTGCTAAGAGACATGGTCCATTGGGTTCAACCCTGACCAATGCGAAATCTTTAGAATCTTTAGGAAGAAAATTCCTGTGGTTAACCCCTACAAACTTCATAACATAGAGCTAGAAACATGTGAGGCAGCTAAATTCCTAGGCATAACCATCTCCAAAGTTTTAAGCTGGTCCAAACACATTGGCAATATAACTTCTAAAGCAACTTCCTATCTTCGCTTTATACAAACGAAATATCAAACTTACAACAATAAGATCAAAAGTTCACACTACAACACCTATGTTCGTCCACAATAAGAATAAGTTTTTCAAGCGTTTGACTTCCATGGCAAAAGCTCTCACAAGTTAAGTCAAAAATGTTAAAAGTCAGCTGCCAGGTACGTCATGTACGACTAAGTTACACCAGTAGCGTAACCTAAATATTCAACACCTTAGAATGGAATACCATCCGTTAAAGAAGGTCAAAGATCGCATAAGCAACGTTTTACAAAAATGGGCCCAGACAGTTGCAGTGGACCAGTCTCATCTTATTCCGACTAGAAACCTTAATTACTTAATCAAAGTTTCTCACATTCAGTACTTTACTAACTCCTACTTCCCAAGGACCATCCGACTTTAGAACTCCCAACCAAACTATGTCAAATCTAGACCCAGTTTCAGAATCTTTAGAGATAAACTGGCGGTGGTCAATATTATTCCATTGTTTCTGTTCTATACTAACTGTAGCTTACAATTTTGACGTCTTCTTACAAAATCAATGTAAAAAAAGACAATGACTTAATTTGCGAACTACACGAGAACTTTTATAAATAAACTAGGACTTTGTAAATCACTTCTTACTATTTAGAAAACTTTCTCAATTACAATTAATTTCACTTCAATTTCGAATCCTCTTAAATAGTAAATATCACAAGTGGCCGGTAAAAATTATGCTGAAAGTACATTTGTCATGCTAATAATCCAACTGTCTGGCTTATAGCTTTCCATTCCATTGTATTTAAAGTTGATCTGCTTCTTCCTGATTACTATCTCTTTCTTCTTGTTGTTTTAACCAATTCAATGTAGACATGTTTGCATAATGTTTTGTCACTTACATGTCTATTGCACAAAAGAGAAAACATGTTAGGTACTAACCTCTTACTAAACTCTTTTAATGAGAGATAGTTTCAAAGGATTGATTTGATAAGAAACTGTAACTTACATATAAAGGAACATACATATGTGTCTAAGGTGTGAACCCATTACCGAGTGCCTAGTAAAATCAAATGGGGAATCTGGTTACTACCTTCGAATCACTTTCTTCTAGTCTCGGTGGGCTTGAAACAATGATCGGGCTGTAAAATGCTTTCATGTGAGAACGATGGTTTGTATCTATATCCAAGATTGATATCTGCCACTTAACCAATGCCTGTATCGGCAGTTGAGTCTTTTCAACCATTCAAAGTATTAAAATTGCGGTATTACATCACCAAACATCTAATACATGCTTTGTTTACTTTTAGTTAAAACATTTGTGAATATACAAATGTACCCTCGTGATTCAAGATGATTTTTGAAATTATGAGTTGTCGTATATTTGACTTCAAAAATACATGAGTTATGTGTGTAGCCAAATATACTGTGATGAAGTTTGAAGGAACATTGAAAATCGTCATTATGATATATGCATAAATGTTTAATATTTCAATAGATATGAAAGAAGAAAAGGTAATAGTTGTAAAAAAGTAAGACATTTGACCTGCAATGATAGAAGGTAAAAGTAGTTTGTTTATATTTTGGAATTTTAATAAAATTCATTTATACAATTAAACATATAAATTAGAAATTATTTTCATTATACAAATGTTGTATTCGTCGTCAATAAATAGTGATACTATGCATTTTTGTATAAGACTTAATTCACTTTATTGTAATGTTCTACCACATCTTAAGGATGCGGCACACGATGAAAAAAAAGTTAAGTTTGCCCTTTCCATGTTCTTCACAGAATACTTATACTTTACTTCAACACCTTAAATAACAAAACAAGCAACTCAACATAGAATTCAAAAAGTTAACGATACTGTCTATTGTTAGCATAATATACTAGGCTACAACTGATAAGATGAACTCCAGTCATTGGTTGAAACTCCATCCGCCTCTTCACTACAGAGTAGAACATAAAAGGTAAGGGTAGATTTCATACAGCACAAATCTTAACTATCACGGTAAACAAATATAAAAAAATGGTGGCACTATTTTATGTCAGTGCTAGTTTTATTCTTGCATTTTGTACAAGATTAAGAAAAGCATATATAGGAGGACGGACGTTACAGGGACGGACGTTACGCATAACTTTTAATATTTCGTAATTTTTTTCCTAGCAAGGCTGCAGATCTATTCATTTTTCATTTTTTCATGATGGTATGTCATTAAGCATATATAAAAGTAATAAATATCAATATATTCGTATTCAGTTACAAAATCATAGTGGGGGACGGACGTTACGCTTTTTTTACGCAAATGGGTTTTTGGGTGGTAAAATGGACTTTTTTACTAAAATGTCCATTGATAAGAGCTGCAAGCATTTTTTATATTCTACAAATACATAGTAAGACAGTGAGCAAGAAAATTATTTTGAATATGTAAAATTAAGACATTTTGCGTTCAATTCAAAATTTAGCATTTTTGTTAAAATCAGTGGTGTTACACGAGCCGCTTTTTATTATCATATTCATAAAAATGTAACGAGTTCAGTGATCATCATTGTAATACATCATTTTAAAGGTAATAAAATTATCTGTGTAAATTTATTCAAATCAAACTTATGTTATTTGAAAATACTGTAGCATTTTATGAAAAGTGAAAAAATCCAATGCTTTCGGGACTAACATTCCAGTTAACTACCGCAGCTACGATTGTATTTCTTTCTAACTTAAGAAATATTGTGCACAATCTATCATTAAGTTGAAAAGACATGAAATATATTTTTTTCCGATTTGTTCTCATATATGACACGAATCAGTTGCTAATTAACAAGACAATGGAAGTAATTTATATTATTCAACAGAGTCAACGTTTATGTCACACATTAGCGCGCGTACCTCTTATTTCAGTCGGTATTTGATGTAGTTTTGCACATTTGGATAAAATTGTTTTCATCAAGGTAGAATTCTATTAAATATAGATTTTTCAAAACTTAGGAATATACTTAGAAACTTAAAAATGATAGGATCTTGTGTTTGATTAGCTGGACAGAAATAAAAAAAAATATAGACATAACATAAGTTTTTATAATAGGTGTTCATGGAAAAATCACAAAGTCGATGACATTTTCGCAAATAGAATTTTTCTTCAACGTTAATTTAAATGTAACTTCTCGCTGTAGTACATAATCTTAACCTCTATTATATAATGTAATAAAAGTTATGTAACCATTTGCCTGTTTTTTAGCTATGTGCGTATGATTAAAGCACTGTTTGGAATTATATAACATGAGAAACTTTTACTGTCAAATTCTATTTTTAGAAATATGCTAACCTTGACCTTTCAATTAATTTATTCAAGAGTTGACATGTATTCATAAAATAATTTTCGTTTCCGTATTCCGAGTCCGGACATTTTTCTATGTGATATGGATAAATGACATTACGCCATTACTTCCGGTTTACCAGACGTGCAGATGTTTCTGTGTGTTCTGGATAAATGACATTACGCCACTACTTCCGGTTTACAAGACGTGCAGAACTACCTTAAATGCTGTTTGAAATTCATGTTTCCGTCCTTTAATAAATGTTTTAGATGTATCTAGCTAAGCAATTATATAGAGTTTCAGACACCAAGTTTGTTATGGAAAACGCCAGTTTGACGGATAATTTGTATTGAACCTGCCTTTGCGCGCACAAGTACAAATGTATAAGGCAGCGCCAATCTACAAACATAACAAACTTGCATTATGTTCTTATTTCAAATTATCTATTTTCATCCACCATTCTCAAACAGCCAGAGAATGCTACACCCTTGGCTGGTTGCTGAAGGCAAATTTAACTGTATTCATTCTATCACAGTAATATTGCATAGAAAGAAACCACTTTTTCTTTCAATATACACCACAAAAATAACATACGAAAAAAATATACAGAAAATGGGTAATACTACATATGTTTTGCAAAGGGAAAGCTAGTAGTGATCACGACAACAGTTTTTAATTTCTAAGAAATGTGTATATTTCTTTGTTAACGTAAATAGTTTTTTGCAAAGGGAAGGCTAGTAGCAATTAAGAATTTCTAAGATATGTGTATATTTCTTTGTTAACGTAAATAGTTTTTTGCAAAGGGAAGGCTAGTAGCAATTAAGAATTTCTAAGAAATGTGTATATTTCTTTGTTAACGTAAATAGTTTTTTGCAAAGGGAAGGCTAGTAGCAATTAAGAATTTCTAAGAAATGTGTATATTTCTTTGTTAACGTAAATAGTTTTTTGCAAAGGGAAGGCTAGTAGCAATTAAGAATTTCTAAGAAATGGTTATATTCTTTGTTAACGTAAATAGTTTTTTTGCAAAGGGAAGGCTAGTATCAATTAAGAATTTCTAAGATATGTGTATATTTCTTTGTTAACGTAAATAGTTTTTTGCAAAGGGAAGGCTAGTAGCAATTAAGAATTTCTAAGAAATGTGTATATTTCTTTGTTAACGTAAATAGTTTTTTTGCAAAGGGAAGGCTAGTAGCAATTAAGAATTTCTAAGATATGTGTATATTTCTTTGTTAACGTAAATAGTTTTTTGCAAAGGGAAGGCTAGTATCAATTAAGAATTTCTAAGATATGTGTATATTTCTTTGTTAACGTAAATAGTTTTTTGCAAAGGGAAGGCTAGTAGCAATTAAGAATTTCTAAGATATGTGTATATTTCTTTGTTAACGTAAATAGTTTTTTGCAAAGGGAAGGCTAGTAGCAATTAAGAATTTCTAAGATATGTGTATATTTCTTTGTTAACGTAAATAGTTTTTTGCAAAGGGAAGGCTAGTAGCAATTAAGAATTTCTAAAATATGTGTGAATTCTTCTGTTAACGTTAAAGCGATACATTTTATATTCAATATATGATTTTATTTCCAGAAAAGAATGATAGTGCTTAGGTCCGTGGTGTTACTAGAAACTGTCAATAGATAGCCATGTAGCTATCATAATGATACGATACTATACTTTTCAGCATATTTCTTAAAACTTGTAGTTTTAGATAATCATGTTTTATATGTCGAAGAACTTTTAGGCCTAGAAGATGTATACCGATGGCCGTCGTTTATTGGGTTTCTTTTATATCAGATGCAGACTCACTCACACACGCGCGTGCGGCACGCGCGCACGTACAAACGCACGCATACACACACGCATACGCACATATTTACACACATACATATATTATACAGTATATGACTTAAAGCTTAAATGTTTATTACACATAATATTCTGCCCGAATAAATCTTAGTGTTTACGTTTGAAGCATGTCAGAGTAGCTTTTATTTCATCGTTCGAAAGGAGAACTTTTTGAAAACTGGGAATTTCTGTTTATGCTGTACATAAAATAGTTATATAGAGTAAACACCGGTTATATTTTTTCTTTCCTTCACAATCTTGAAATGAAGTCATAACAACCTTTACTTATTGAATTGACTACGGACGATGTTCAAGTAGAATTGTTTTTGCTCAGCTGACGTCACCGTCTGACCTGAAGAAAACTCCGGAGTCACATTTCTATCCCAACAACTAAAGCTTATATGTCGTTTGTGTCATTATAAATCCGTAGTTCATTGTATTTGAATGTAGAATTTAGGAATATACATTCTTTTTGTTTTAAAGCAAAAGCAAACGAAACCCAACATTGCTGTTGTTATCCTCATTAAAATATTGTTCAGAAATATATGTACTACTAACAGATCGGTATAAGCATAACAATGTGCGCAGCAGTACCTAAAGGTTTCTTCCAGCATTAATCATGTCTGGAATAATTCATATGTTGCCTCAGTACGAGTTTAACAGTTAATAAAAGGTACTACATGTAAAATAAACTATTTTTCTTTTTATGTGAAAAATGTATTTGATAATGTCTTACGCAATGATGAGAAATATCAAATATACTTTTTCACTGTGGAATTATTAGTTATATTTTATGGTTTTATATCAACAGCCAAATAACATTGTGTAAACCATGGTAAAATGCACAAAATGTTATACATCATTGTAATCAAGCTAGTTTATGTTACTTCCTTTCCTTTATTAATTCAACAAAGGGACATATTAAATTGTTCAGAAATGTATGTACTGCTAACAGGTCGGTATACGCAGCAGTACCTAAAGGTTTGTGGCCCGTAATCGTCGACATTTTCGCTGACAATTTAAACTTCGAAACAGAATTGTTTAAGATATTTTTCAAAAAATATTAGATATATTTTTTATCTTAATATCGTTACATTGTATGATATCATTGTGATAATATCATGCTTTTATCTTGTATTTAGACATACTTAAGGTGATAAAATGTGTTTAGGAACAATACTGCTTGCTTGTATTTAATTTTTCCCCTATATTTCATTTTGGCAAGACATTTATCAAGACACATACTATGGCCATATAGTTTCTTAACTATTGATATTTTTTTTAGGTATTACCATTATAGTTTTGCATCATAGCAACAACAAATATGGCCGCCACTGAAGATAGGATCGGTTCTTGATTTTATTCTCTAAGGCATTCTTTATGGTCATAAACTGCGGGCGTTATTCTGATCTCCATGAAATACCAGCACTTGATTATATTATGGCGGTGGTATCAGTTGGCACAAATAAAACCGGAGAACACAACAATAAACTACAATTTTCTCTAAATCCATAATCTATTTGTTTCCAAGGTGCATACATGTATAGCTAAACAAAGACAACTGAACCAACGGCAGATAAAACTTGTTCGTGTAACTGTCTACCTTTTACGCAGTACTCGCCCCTTTCCCTAAATATACCTTTGTCATTACAACTTTTTCCCCAAATGTTGATAATTTGACAGCGTAGCGATATCGCTTAACGTTTGAAATAAAGCTAGCTTGGATACTCTGAAAATTTTAGATGTAAAATCAGACAATGTTTTGTTTTTGCTTTTTGTGTTTTTCTTTCACTTTTTAATTTTCTTTGTACAACGCTCATAATTTCTATTTAGCATCACGTTGTATTTGTAATGTCAGTTATAATCGTACCGCTTGCGAAAGTCATCGCTGCCTTTGCTTATTTTTTTCAAAGACAGTGCCATTATTTCCTTTTATATGTGACGCCCGTTACGTCTGAGTAGTCAATATGTTTGACTAGCATAAAATAATTTTCTGTGACCTTGTACAAAATAATAAATCTTTATAATCTTTGCTTCAATTGTTCACCTTGTGTGAACATTTGCATTTTTATGTTTTTATCGAAACTCTGTTATAAGTGTAATTATACTGAGGTCACAGTCATGTGCATGGAGGATGCTTGCATTGATATTTGTTGTGCTTGCAAAGCTCACATTTCAATGGGTGATCGAGACAACACACAAAACATGTTTAACCTTCCGCTTCAAGTGCGGGAGGTCGTGGGTTCGATCCCCGATCGCGTCATACCAAAGACGTAAAAATGGTTCTAGTAGCTTCCTCGCTTGGCGCTCAGCATTAAGAGGATAGTTTTAGGACTGGTCAGCCCGCTGTCAGTATAACGTGACTTGGTGGGGTATCATGCCACGTGTCTACGGCGTGATATCCCAGTGAGACAGCCCTATAAAGTTGGGCGTTTTTATGACTGAAAATTGTTGAAAAAGACGTTTAACGCGCACACACATACATTTAGTTGCTGTACACAAGACGCATGTAAGATGAAGTACAGAATTGAGATTTTGCCCTATATGTAGGTGCAATCTGTATGAGGGAATAAGACAGTAGTTGGTAGAGTATCTTCCCCTGAACTTTGTAAATGCATTGGTGTGAGGGGTTCTGCAGACAAAATTGCCATATAGAAAAGTAGACTACAGCCGATCGCACAGATATATGTTACGTAAACTATAACTCATACAATGTTATGAAATTCATTGCATATATTGATTATGTTAATATAGGCAGTGTAACTCAAAATACAAACTTCAAGTAGGAAATATCTATTTTAGATATATGTGTAGTTAACTGCATCAAAGTACAAGGACTGAAAAAAAATATTAAAGTATCATTTTCTGAAAACAAAAAGAGCTATTTGAGCTGCAAAACATGATCCCGTAAAATATTGGAAACAATTGAGACAACTCCGCTAAGACTTTATGGTAGGCTTAGGTGGCTATGACCTAGAACCTCATCACTTTTTACCTCTAAGCAGGGAAAAAAACATGCATACTTTGCCACAAAGGATTAACAATCTGCCCTGGGACAGTGTGACGTTTTTCTGTGGTGAAATTTATCAATAAAAAGACTTTTTCAGGACGGTTAGATGCATAACTGTTATCATGCATACATTTAATATACATAGGTTACTTTCCTTTGCACTGATACAGCAAAGGAGAGTATTAAATTACCAAACGGTGTTCACTCAACAATATCACTATATAAACGGATTGTTTCCCTTGTGTAAAAGAAGGCTTAGGGTAAGTGTCTAGTTAATACGTTAGAATTGTAAATACGTAAACTTCATAACCTAAATATAATACAGTATTTTTAGTGTTACACTTAGTTGTGATATATCAATTATTTATGTTAAGATCTACTTTCTGAAACAATCATCAAAATATTCATACGGAAATCTAGTATATAGCAAAATTTTGATGAAATTAAAAGAATCTTTTCACGTAGTCTATGAAAATTCAAAACCGCTTTATAGCTTATGTAAAATGTCAAAACATGTGACAACATACGTTCAAAGTTGGACGAAAGATATATTTGTTTATAATATGACAAAAATGATTCCATTTACACATGTAGCTTTTTATTGGCCAAGTTTGGTGATAACTCCACTTTGTCATAAGTTTCCAATATCTAAATAAAAAAAGCATTTCATCCTACATTTTTGCTATTTTTAACTCTTTTTTTTCAGTGGCTTTTGTGTTACTAAAATAATTAATGTCATTAAAGTTTGCTTGTAATATGACCTTTATTAAGTAAACCAAATTTGCTGTTTATAGTTATTAATAAAAAACGTGAAAGGTTTATTGAAATGTCCGAAAGCTTTGTGTCCGCAATGAGGTAAATGTTTCCTATACTAAAACATCGAGTGAATAATGTAAAACATGCTAAAGCTGACATTAGAGTTACACTACGAAATAACGAGCGTTGTACTATCAATTTTAAGGCAATACCTCCATGATCCAAATGTAAATGATATGTCAGTAACTATTCTAACCTGACTCGATTTAATTGCCAGTACAACAACCTCTGTATATTCTGCGATAAACAAGGGTTAACGTTATGACCGGTAAGAGAGTGTTATGACATAAAAATTGCCTCGTGATGTCCGCTTCATTAACCTATGGGTAAATGAAGTCCATCATAATATTTATTGAAATTAGAAACGACATACTTATCATTTTTTGATATTGCCGAGGCTAAATTGGCGAATTAACATCTCTGGTTTACAGCACTGATTCTCGTTCGACGGGTCAGGGAGGCGGAAACGCTTGTCGATATAACTCATTCGGGTAGACTGCATGTAACGTCAGTACGGCAAGACAATTACATATGCCAGCGCCATTTGCAGTACAGATTTCCGGCGGCTTAATCCACGTCAGGTTTAATGGTAGGTAACAGTGGATAGCCTGTACGTCGGGATACAGAGAGAAATCGGCTAAAAATGAATGGGAAATTATCTGCAACTGGCCCATACCGAGCAGTCTATTCTTACGCTACATTACCGTCACCAACGCCTTAATTTGGGCCCGAAACCATCACAGTCATCGTGGCAGAAACGTAGTGATAAGTGATGAGTCACATTTCAACTTGTGCAACGAGGACGGACGTATAGTATCTACGGACTATCCGTATCAAACAGACGACGTCGTGAATGCTACGCTAACAACTGCATTCTGCAGCACAATCCTTACACTGGTGCGGAGGTATGGTTCTGGGCAGCTTCCAACCATAGGTTTAAGTCCCAAGACGTCGTGTTTTGTGGTAATCACTAAGCCAGGTGTTACATAGACCAGATAAAACATACTGTGGTTGTCCCTATATTTCGTCAACATCAGGGCTTAGTCTTTCAGCATGACAACGCGTGACCTGTAATTGCATGTGTCACTAGGAACTATTTACAGACGAGCAACACTGACGTTTTGCATTGGTCGGCGTGCCCACCGGAATGCTATCCAACTGAATACTCGTGGGGTTACCAAGAACGGCGGTTACATCAACGTCAACCCAAGCTTGCTTACGTCCAGGAACTGATAGCAGCGCCTCACCAGGAGTTTTCCAGAATCCCACGATATCTGCTACGTAACTGGAGCGAATCCAATGTGCGCCGTCTTGCTTTTGTGCTTGCCGGTAGAGGTGCTTTTCACGCAACTGATTGTGCCAGTGACATTCCTCTGAACAGTCTATTGAATTTCAAGATTTGATCCATAATGTTTTCAGAAAGTGCTGTCTAATCAATAATCAATTCCTTCAAATCATCATTTGCGAATACAATTGTTCTTTTGCAATTTAAATTTGAATTACGCTTAACAAAATATTGTACAATGACGTTTTGAAAGAGGCGTTTCTTTCTCGTCATTGTATGTTTAAAGTAGCTATGTCGTTGAGATTCACATGAAGGTTAAGTACTACGATCGTCGCACGTTTATAAACTAGAACAACAAACTGACAAAGATTTTATAAAAGAAACTCAATAGCTTCTTCCTGATAACTATCACCTTAACACAGATGTCAGTCATGTTTGTGCATGCCTCATGGTGAACAAAACAATGTTTGTTTAACCTACAAAGCACGGATATAAGATACAAGATTAAAAACAAGGAACAAAAGAATAACGTCAATTTAATTTCTTTTATATTACGTTTGTACGCATGAGTTCTAATGCATTGCTAACACAACTGAGTGATTTATTTATATCATGCATAAAAGTATTGGTAACTTTATAAATTTATCCTGGCTACAAATCACATTAATTAAAGATTGTATTGACGTCTTCTTACAAAATCAAAGTATAAAATCAACAATGGTTTATTTAATGAACTACGTGAGAACTTTTATAAATAAAGTAGGACTTGTCAATCATTTTTCTGCTAGTAAGAAAGCATCTGTCTCAGTTACAATAATTTTGCTTCAATTTTGATTCCTCTTAAGTAGCAAATGTCACAGATGGCCAGTAGAAAATATGCTAAATGTACATTTTCACGCTAATAACTCAACTGTTAAGCCTATAGATTTCTATCCTATTGTATTAAAAGTTGAGCTGCTTCTTCCTGATTGCTATCTCTTTATTCGTGTTGTTTTAACTAATTCAATGCAGACATGTTTGCATAATGTTTTGTCGATTATTTGTCTATTGTAAAAAAGAGAAAAAATGTTAGGTACTAGCCTCCTACTAAAAGCTTTCAATGAGAAATATTTCATTGTTCTTTGTTTGCTTGTTTGTTAAAACATAAAAACATCGTGTTTTTGTTTTTGAAATGTTGTGGCTTCTTCCTGATTGTTATCGCCGCTAACATGTTAAAAGATGTTTATAACAATAAGTGTACATGCAACATTTTCAAGTTTCAGAATGAAATAAATTGAAGTTAGTCCAATGTTGCAAATTTCTGACCCGATTATCTAAGCTGAGCATTACTGAAGGTAATAGACCAAGAGTGATACTTAACGTATCATTAAACAATCGGGCAGTCTGTGGCTGTACATATCCTTAAATGCGCATAAAACTTTCCGTTAAAACTGGAAAATGCAAAATGATATTGATTAAAGGTTATATGCTGACTTTCATGTTTCACTTACTTGGGGCATCATTTGCTGCAGAATTAAAAACCATCTTTTAGTTTCCGGGACTACTGTCATCAACAGACCAATTTAAATATTATCTTTTACGTTATTTCTAATATGCACAAACATGTGTTTTCTATATAAAGTGCAAATGTAACTTTTTTCTCACTCTTGGAGGTAAAGACAAATAGTTTTCGGATAGTAGAGGCTCTAATTGGTGTAGCGGTCTTATCAATTTTAACGTTGTAAGATGAAATATAGTTTCGAAGGATTGATAAGAAACTGTAACTTACATATAAAGGAACATAGATGTGTGTCTAGGATATGAATCCGTTGCCGAGGCCTAATAAAATCAAATAGAAAATCTTGTTACTGCCTTCGAATCACTTTCGTCTAGTCTGAGTGAGCTCCATGTAGAATGATTTCATGAGAGAAAGTGTGTTTGTACTTCTTTCCAGGATTACTACCTGCCACTTAATCAATGCTCGCAAGGGCAGTCGAGTCTTCCTTTACCATTCAAAGTTGAAAAGTTGCTATATGACATCTCTAAACATTTACACGTGATTTCTTTACTTTTAGATAAAACATTTGTGAAAATACAAATGTTTCCACATGGTTCAATATGATTTTTGAAATTGCATCTTTATAATTGGTACACTGGATTTCAAAAATACATGAAGAGTAAAATGTGTAACCAAATCTACTGTGATATAGTTTGATGATAAATTAAAAAGTCGTCATAGTGATGTATGCATAAATGTTTAATCTTTCAATAGATATGAAAGAAGAAAGGATCATAGTTGTTAACATAAGTCATTTCCAAAGGGTTGTTATTCTACCATATAATGACCTGCAATGATAGAAGGTAAAACCAGTTTTTGATATTTTGGAATTTCTATGAATAATTTTATACAATTAAAAATATAAATCAGAAATTAAGTTTCACTTTACAAATGTTGTATACGGCATCAATAAATAGTGATATTATGCATTTTTGTATAGGACTTAAGTCAGTTTGTTGTAATGTTCTACCTTATCTTAGGGATGGGGCACATGTTGAAAAAATAAAAGTTAAATTTATCCTTTTTATATTCTTCGCAGGATACTTATACTTTACTTCAACACCTTAAATTACAAAACAAGCAACTTAACGTAGAATTAATAAAGATAATGATACTGTTTATTGTTAGCAGATTGGCTACAATTGATAAGATGACCGCCAGTCATTGGTTGAAACTCCATCCGCCTCTTCACTACAGAGTAGAACATATAAGGTTAGGGTAGATTTTATACAGCTCAAATCTTAAATATCACGGTAAACAAATCCATGAAAATATGGCGGAACTATTTTATGCCAGTGCTAGTTTTATTCTTGCGGGACTAGCACTTGCGGGACTAACATTCCAGTTAACTACCGCAGGTACGTTTATATCTCTTTGTAACTTAAGAAATGTAGTGCACAATCTATTATTAAGTTTAAAAGACTTAAGATATATTTTTTTCCGATATGTAGTCATATATAACACGAATCAATTGCTAATCAAATAGAGGATGAAGGCAATTGATATTTTTTAATAGAGGTAACGTTTATATCAAACACCATAACGTGCGTAACTCTTATTTCAGTCGACATTTAATGTAGTTCTGCACTTTGGATCAAATTGTTTTCTACAACGTAGAATTTGATTGAAAATAGATTTTTCAAAAATTTAGAATATACTAATAAAAAAGGTAGGACCGTGTGCTTGATTTTTAGATGGACTGATATGAAAAATTTAGACATCACACAAGTTTTTATAATAGGAATATATGGGAAAATCACAAAATCGATGACATTTTTGCAAATAGATTTTTTTCTATAGCGTAGATTTTAATGAAACTTAAGGGTAGCGGTGGTCTAGTGGTTAAGGCGTCGGCCGCTCAACCCAGGGGTCCTGGGTTCGAGCCCCATTGGGGTCACGACCATGACTTCTCATAAAACACCAGCACTGTTTTTTTTCCGGGAAGCGGACTCGAGAGTGGTTTAAATAAGCTTAAAGCTTTCGTCACAATTGAGCTAAAATAAATTATGATAAACTAGTGAAACTTCTCGCAGTAGTAAATAATCTTATCATCTATTATATGGTGAAATAAAATGTATAGGCCCATTATGGGCTGTCGCCGGCTTCGAAAAAATGGTCCGGCCTTCGGCGACAGTCGCGAGTGCCAGGCATGAGAAGGCGGTCCTAGCTCTGTTTGTTTTAAGAGGGTTCGTGAGTCTCTCCCGAGAACATTTTAAGGTTTTGGATGCCAGAAAGTTTGATTTTCATGCATCTTGCAAGCACCTTCTGTTAAGATTCTCAAACAAATTAATGATATTTTTCAAGGACAGCCATCCAATATTCGGATAATTTTAGCAGATTGCTATAAATGTTGATGTATCGTTTTAGAATTGAGATGTGTGTCGGCATTGCATACGAATGCTTGTTTTTGAGCTATTTACATATGATTAAAGATATCCGACTGTTTTAAGTTTATTTTAAGGCATTGTTTGGAATTATTTAACATTAGAAACATTTTATTGTCAGATTCTATCTTTAGAAATATATTAATCTTGCCCTTTCAATTAATTTATTCATGAGTTGACATGTATTCATAAAGTAATTTTCGTTTCCGTATGCCGAGTTTGTTCTTATTTCAAATTATCTATTTTCAAGCATCCACCATCGTCAAACAGCCAGACATTGCTGCACCCTTGGCTGGCTGCTGAAAACAAATTTAACTGTATTTATTTTATCACAGCAAAATTGCGGAGAAACCACTCTTTCTTTCATTATACGCCACACAAATAATATACGAAAAATATACAGAAAATGGGTAATACTATATATATATATATTATGTTTTGCAAAGGAAGATGTAGTAGCAATCACGATTATAGTTTTTTATTTCTAAGAAATGTGTTTATTTTTTTGTAAATGTTAACATTTCTTTTGGCAAAGGGAAAGCTAGTAACAATCACGAGTTTCTAAGACATGTGTAGATTTCTCTGTAAACGTTACAGCTATACAGTTTATATTCAAGATATAATTTTATTTCCTGAATAAAGATGGGATCCGTTGTCAATAGATAGCCATGATGATACGATTCCAAACTGTTCAGCATATATAAGTTACCCTGTTACATTTTATTTTAAGGACCTCTGGTGATGAGGCAGATACTCTTCCCCTGTGCCGCAAGAGGTTCAACTATTTTAGATCAGGCGACCCCAATTCGCAGGGTATCACAACAACATACGTTACAAGTGATTTACTTAATTGAACATTTGGTATCAAATAATGTATACATGTATAATGAATATGGTAAGATGAGTCTCGCGACGTTGAAGTGCTACAATACGACGAAATATTATGGACATGCGATAATGATGCGTGACATTTTATTGCACCGCAGTAAAAATGCCATACGTAATATCATATATTCTTAACCATTTCAAACCCTATAAATTCAGTTTTTTATATAGTACTGAAATCGTTCAGTTTTCCCGTTAACCCTAACGTGATATACATGATTGCTACACTATGATTTTTAAACCAATATAGACCTTGAGTCTTTTTGACTTTAAATCTTTGTTCAAGTCCTAGGAGCTAAGTATCTACACAGACTATACATGTATGTGCTCGAAATGGTACTCGACTAAATAGGCTTTGTCAATAATAGTAAAAGGCTAGTCTCGACTACTAAGCTGGTTGTATCAAATGACCACACAGAATTTCTCAAATCGTGTTATTAGAGTTGACTTAGTCAGAAATATAATTTTGTTAACAATTCTATGCATGTACTGGCAAAACATGTTTTGAATATGTTTGGAATTTTGACCTTGGACGCTTGTTCACAAAACACTGGGTTTTACAATGAAAATTTGACAGCTAGTTTTAATTGTAATTTAATTTTAAACGAGTTAAAACTGACAATTATTAATAGTCATGAATTTAAAACTTAAATTTTAACATGCAACTTTGATATCAATGACAAAGTTTCATTATCAAAATGTGACTCAAAATGTTAATTCGAAGTGGCTATTCTTTTTCTTTAGATTTTAAAACCTAATTCAGATTGTTGTTGCAAAATTGAATCCACTGATTCGTTGTTTTTTCAGACATGCCGATATATATATATATATATATATATATATATATATATATATATATATATATATATATATATATATATATATATATATATATATATATGGCAAAGTATCGGATCTTGTTTTGACAGGGTTGAAAAATACATGTATGAAAACTTCCTGTGTGTTTAGACAAAGTATTGAATTGAATAATTCAATATATTTCTTAACACTACAATTATCAAAAGTAATGAAATTAATGACTTTTTCTCAGAAGTCTACGAGAAAACAGTATTAATACTATGCAACAAAAATTAAACGGACATTCAATTTATTCAGAATGTTTAGTTACCCTTTTTCATTATAACATTTTTTACTTTTTTTCTTTTTCTTATCTTCTTGCTAGGAAAAAACGTCAAGGAATCGTATGGACGGGCACAAATTAAAGCCAAACTGTTTTTATAGGAATCGCCATAATCTTTTAATCCATGTTTAAATCTGTACTATTTAATGCAAGAGCCAAAGTCAGTAATGAGTTCCTTTACCGGCATTAACAACTTGATAATTGTCTTCAGCCTTCGGCGGTTTGAGTCAAAAGCTCACAAATTGGACAACTTAAATTAAAATAAAAATGATTAATCTTTTATTTTGAATTTAATGGAAAATGAAACATCCAATTTCTCTTATTTATACAGTTTAATATTGTTCAAAATGTATATTAAATGGCAAAGTTGTACATACAGGTTAGTGTTTTATTTCACCAGTGGTTTATTGCAAGAATTGATATTTTCGCTGCAGAACATGAGGTGTTAAACTACCACAAAATAAACTTTGAATGACGTTAAGTACGTAATATATATTTTTAAACCGTCCATGTTATTATATAATAAATTAATATACTATTTCAGAAATAAGCTTTTAAAACATAAAACTTGAGATACGTGTATCTTTCAACATCACACTCTGTTTAGAAAATTGAGCTAAAACATTCTTTGAAATTTACAAACATTCGGTATACAATAAAGTGTTAAATTCAATCAAATCCTAGTTTTTATATTTTCTGCAATCTGACTAAAGTACTCTCCAGTTAATCTGAAGACGTGCTATTGATAGATTCGTTCTGACAATCGTTCCGCTAGCCAATCAGAGCATTGCTGTCAACAATTTGAAAGTGCAAGTAGAAGTTAAAATATATAAGTGGTAACTTTTCAGTGACACCTAGTATATATAATGTTTTTAAACGTTAAATTACGCAATGCTGTTGCATACGTATTTAGGCCGTTGTTATGACGTCATGCTCTTTATACCCCTGATGAAGGCATAGAAAGCCGAAATTTTACTAACAACTTGAAGTTGCTTTTCTATTTCCTATTACATTATTATTGAAATTAAGAATTCAAATATTACTATTTTCCTTTCTTACTGTCGGCATAGGTTTGTTACTATTTTTACACGGTGTAAAATTACCTCTTAATATCTCAGTCCCTTGGTCCGTGATTTTTTACTTGGATATAGAAATAAGAGAAATCATGTTAATTATATAGCGCCTTTTCATGATACACACGTTCAAAGACGCTTTACATATTAGCAAACGCTATATAGAAATAAGAAAACCATGTTTGCAATTTATATTGTGTAAGTAGAACTTTGCAACTGGTTGAAAGCATACATCTATCTTTATGCAAACAATACTGTTACTTGTCTTCAGAAACGTTTAACAACGGGCGGTGAAAGGAAATGTACAATTTTAAATGATTATACATTTTGTCTTAATAATGCTGTTCAAAGATCAACAACATAATAGTAGACCTTATTTGGTGAAGCATATTCATGAGATGTAACCGGGCTTAAGCGGAACTATATTATAAAAAAATCAAATGTTTTAGATGATCCCAAAGGACCAGAATATATAACAACACTGAGCCAAACTTTGGGAAGTGTTTTCCTTAATACTGTTCTTCAACGCAAGTCAAGTTCTCTACTGCTATAACTACTGATCATGAAATAGCTTTAAATATCTATTTCTCATCACACTGTACTTCATTACAATCAAAGCAAAATTCTCGCACTCTATTTATTAAGAAGTATTAAGATTTTTAAAAACTTACATTATATGGAATATTTAATGCTGTTTCTAACCCCATATGTTATTAAACGCATATTTTAAAGTACATTAACAAAAGCTTGTCATAAAGTTTAGTTGATAAGTACGAACTATTCTCTTTAAAGTAATACTTGTATAAAAGCAACATCTGAAACGAATTAATAATAGACCTGGATTAATCATGAGATACAAAGACAAACCATCTGACTCAATATGTCTACTGTTGAAAAGTCAAGTTTGTTATTTTATAAGTTATAACAACAAAAATGAACAATCATAAAAATATTAAAATAAAATCTGTTAAAAGATCCTCTGGAGGCAAAGAATGCAACCAAGAATAATAATAGCACACTCGGTTTTTAATTGAGTCTGTTCATGAGAGGTAATGAAATGTGCAACACCTCTAACGCCCCCTAGCACCGGCTTAAGCGGAACTCTATTACACATGTTGAATAGACTCCATGATCCCAACGGTCCAGAAAATATAACAACACTGAATCCAAGTACGGGGAGACATTTTACAGCCAAACGTCAAAAATAAAATAATAATAATAATAAAAAAAAAACATTAAAAAAAAAGAAGGAAAAAAAAACAGAAAAAAAAATCTGTGATTGCGACTGTAAATATGTATGCTTTAAGATTCTTTTAACCAAACACATAATCATTAACTAACAATAATAACAATACTTTGCACATTGTCAAGCAAAAGTGAAAATTATTTGTAAACTGCTGCTCAAGAAGGACGTCAATACCAGTCTGATCGAATAGTATAGTATTCAAGTAAATCTTCAGCGGTATTGCATAAAAGAATACACAATGTTTATATTCATTAACTTATTTCATTAATCCACTGTGAACAGAGAAACATTTCACTGTGCCCTCTAAAATGAAACAGAGACGCACTCCACGTTAAATGCAGACTAGTTTGAAGCATTCTCATTCATCAGGTGTTCGATATGTTCGCGAGACGAATCTCTTGCTAGTCTTTTTTTTACTTGGTGAGTGTGCAAAGTCATAATTGCATCAAGAAATGGTTTCGGCCAATCAATGGTTCCATGTGTTAAACCGCATAATTATAAATTCCAATAAAACATGTTGACTTATATTGAATAACATAATGACAATGATCAATTAAGGCTCTACATATATATATGTGGACAGTACTTCAGCGTCTTCAGTTGAGTTAAAAATGTTAAGTTCTCAATTGTTGCGTAACATTTACATTGAAAATTATTTGATCATTTTTAATCGTCATAAAGAAAGTTTATAGAGGCATATTTTTATGAAGTATCATCGCATTAGTATATATATTTTAATTCTTGGGTCATACTGTGTTTAAAAAGTGTTAAGAAGTAGATTTTATTTGACTGCTTTTTCACATTTCACATAAGAAGTAGTTACGACTGAAACATTTATTGTCATTCCACCCATTACTCCAGTCAAGGCAATTTTCTCGATCTCCACCACTTGGATTGATACCCCCCAGTTAGTGTAAATGAATGGTTCTCCTGTGACCAAATACCATCTCCCTTCTTCACCAGGCTCGTAACATCCAAGCCATGTGTATGTGCCCCTTGCATGCGACCTGAAAAATAATAGTAATACTGATTTCCAAAGGTTTATATTTGAAATAGAAAATTAAGCCAAATGTGTGCCAGGTTATTTTCCTTGTCACCTTCCTATTTCTCAAACATTTGTTATATTTCATTTCAGTTATAACACCAAATATCTGCATCATCAGGTCTGTGCGTTATACGGTAAGATTACAATGAACCCTGCAAGTGTAATTTCAATTTGAAAATATCATATTCCTCATACTCATTTTTAACAAATGAACCAATAATGAAAGAAAAAGGATCTACAGACTCAACATATTTAAATAGTGATATTATGTTTTTTTTTTTATATTTTCCAAAGTTGAAAAGGACAAGTTGCATCAGTTAATCGTATCTTATAATGTTGACATTATTGTGTTTTATTTTGTTGAAATATGAAAGAAATATGTGTTACGTTAGAACATAGTAAAATAACAATTTTATACGAACGGATTTTCATATTGTAACGTTAACAAATTTATTCGCACCCTTGTATTATATCCTTTGTTATCTGTTCTTCATCTGCACTTGTAACAACAGCTAAATGTGCATCAAACTGTTCACAAAATGCACGAGCATCGCTCCATGTTTTTTGTTCAACAGACACATAATAGCAAGAGCCATTACCATAGGTCCATTCCCTGTGACAACGCATAGTTTCTACAAACACAACAAACACACACTTTAACAAGTTTATGAATGTGAATCGAATATAGCAAATTACTACAACAAAAACATTTCTGTTCGTAACTTAAACCTTTTTCAATGTATTCAGTACTTCTCTTTATAAACCATTTACGCTAGTAAAGAGGTTGTATCCCCAGTTCTGTTACTGTATAAAATCTACAGTTTTTAAATGTGAGGTAGACTGGGCAGAAAACGCGGTAAATCAACACCCCTCCCACAAAAAAAAGAAAGAAGAAGAAAAATGATTAGAGGTCTAACAGGAAAAGCCTTGTCGTTCTTACAATACTTCATATGGAAGTATGATACGTTTTAATACAAACACAAGCACACTGGCTGAGCACATGTATACATAACAACATATGCATGCAATGATAAAAACTTGCAAGTAACATATTTACAGTAACAAAGTACACAGCAGGACAATATCGCTATCAAGTTATTAAAACTCTTAAATTTCAGGCGACGCACTAAAATTTCCACCCCAAACATTTTCCGATGTAAATATAAATTGCAAATATTATTACTCCTCGTCCGTCAGATTCACTTACCAGGATATTATAAACATTTCTTCTTAAGATATAAAAGGGTTACTTAAACAGTAGCTAGATCTGGCATGCTGTATCTGGCTCGGAAACAAAATTCAAGATCAAGCTAATGTTATAATGACACTTCATTATATTCCTCCACCTATTGCACAGTACATCCAGTGACGTGTATTGTTATTGACTACTGATATTGTTGCTTTTGTAAAACAATAATTTGAACTGGTAATGATCGTATACCAAAATGGCTTAAAATGGTCGTTTTTTAGACGAATGAGACCATGCAAATATTTTTAAGCCCAACCTGTAATTTTTGAGATTTGTTCTGTGTTGTTTTTAACTTGAAACCATATCTTCCCTAGGTCTTCTGAGCATCTGTTTAATTCTACGCTTTGGTTACCAATCAAATACTGCAGTTCCTTCATCATTTCAATGTTCCCTACATTTTCAGTACTTATGTTTTCCATCTCATTTTGCATTCTTTCCATGTCTTCGGAAAATAGTTTAAACGTGTTATTTAGATATTTCAATACTGAGTTCATCTCGTCCTTAAAGTTCCTTTGATTATTTTCAAAATAACTCTCGACTTCAAATTTGAATTTGCCTAATTCTTCGGAGATCGCTTCAAGTGTTTCGTTTTGTTCTTTTATTACTGATTTTATCTGCCTTCCGAAACTTCTTTGACTTTCCTCTGTACTACTAATGACCTCGTTTTTAATCTTTTCTAATTGTTCAGATGAATATTCTACCATTAGATTTCCGGTGTTTATGTTTGTTTTTACTTTTTCCATTATGTTTCTATGAACTTCTTCTCTGGTTCTGTTTGCTTCGACTTCCATATCTCCAAGGGTCTCGCGGAACTGTTCAATCTTTAGATTTTGAATATTGATTTCATTATGTATCTTTTTCAGGAAGATTGCCTGTTGATCAGTTGATTCTTCTTTGCGACGGTATAGGACTGAGAGAACGACATCCTCAAATGTTCTAAGTTTGGTGTCCCATTCTCCCATTTGGAACTCAACCTTGGCCAAGTCTCGAATCAATTTGTCCTCACATTGAAGTGTGGAAGGGGTAGTAGAAACTGCAGTAGTTTTCGAAAAATAAAAAATGCACAGAACAAAAACTAAACTAAAAGGTAGATCCATACTTCAGCTCGTTTAACTTTCCAAATGATGGACGATACTTCTATGTTCACTTGTAAAACTTCGATACCTAAAGAAAACTACAAGGAAATAAACAGTTTCGATACACTTCACGCATGTGGTTATGAATAACGATCTGAACTTGTATCTGATAAATCATTGCTTTAAAACAAAACAACACACAAATCTGACAACTTCTATTATGTTAGAGACTGTACCTATACTCTCAAATTATACGACTTAAGAACAGCTTTAAATTACCTGCCAATATTCATACATTTCTCGTAAAGAAATATGTTTATAATATTGTAAGCGTAAATACAAATATATTTGACATTCATATATAAAATAATTTAGTGATCGTAGTCTTAGACTAGACTAGTTAATGTAAAAGGTTCTTGAACATGTAGAAGAGAAAAAGAAAAGAGATATGATATATTGGTTTTTTCAATTTGTGTGTATTCTATTTAAGAAAGGGTTTAAAGAAAAAATGTGTTTAACGCTTTCAATACACGGAAAAGAATTTATACGTGTGAATGAATTATTCTGGTGACGTGTATCAAATTGTGAGTGTATTTATATATTCATGTAAACCACGACTTTGCTATCTATTAGTTCGATTCTAACATTCCCTTTTTCCAAAATAGAATATATATATGTATAGTAGCACTCTTTCTTGGTCGCAACAAGACCATTGACGTCATGACGTCATCGCCCGAGAACGTCACGTCATTTAAGCTTAAGAATGTTTTAACAGAAAGAAGAAACAATAGCTTTTATGAATATTATAATTTTGATATCTTGAAACTTTAGAAGAACGAAAAGATACACAAATATTAAAGCAAATGCAATCTAATCGATTATCTCCGTAACACCATAAATATTTCTTATAGATTGCAACTGTGTAATGTAAACATGTAAACGTCGAAACCATGTACAGTTTATCCTCTACCCCGATGGTATCCACTTTCGACATCTCTTAGAATGCTTCGAAATTAGACATTTTTTTTTCCATAGGATAGCTGTCACTAACAATTGCCGAAAGGCTTTTTCGTTGGAAAGAAAAAAAAAAAAGAATAAACAATTAAGAGACTCTTATAATGACGATTACGTAACGTTTATTTTATACCATGTCACAAAGATTCCCAATTCCTTCTATGTCTACTTTAACTACTTTTCCCTGGATATTTTAAGTAGATCTCTGTGATTAAAATCTTATCTCCATGTTTTCTGGATATTTTAAGTCGATCTCTGTGATTAAAATCTTATCTCCATGTTTTCTGGATATTTTAAGTCGATCTCTGTGATTAAAATCTGATCTCCATGTCTTTTTTCTATCCCGCTGGAGTGATTTTTATTTTCCATACCCATCCTACAGTGAAATAAAAACAAAGTTGGAAATAAAGTCGTTGTATAGAAATAAAAAAAAAACGCACTTTTTCTGAGTCTCGAAAAAGTGAAAATTACTTTTGTTACTTAAAAACAAGTATTTGAGTGCCATGCGGCGACTGAGAAATGTCTCCCGTACTTGGATTCCGGGCAGCTCTTTGGAATCATGGAATTTATTCAATACCTGCGTAATAGATGTCTGCATAAGCCGATGCTAGGGGTCATGAGGGATGTTGACTACATTGGGTCGGTATATTTTGCATATACATATGTATAGGATAGAAAGTGTTTTTTCTACAATTCTAATACTGATAAGCAAATACAAAATACTATAAACCAGAAAAGTAAACTAGTATATTTGTTGAAAACTACAGATAAGCAAACTACACTGTCATAAAATCTGAGCACATATACTGCGAGATGTATTTAAACGTTTTTTGTTCAATAAAATCTGTAGAAAGATCCTTTGGAAGCATAGAATGCCACCAAACAGAATTAAATCGGTTTGACTGAGTCTGTTCATGAAATGTGAAATACCTCTCACTCTCCCTGGCACCGGCTTAAGCGGAACTCTATTGCACATAATTATGTTGAATGGACACCAAGATCCCAAAGGACCAGAAAATGTAACAATACTGAATCCAAACGGATGTAGGAATTGATTCTAAATAGCTGTTTTTAAACATCGACCAAAGATTGCTGTTCAAAGGTATAACAGCTAAGAGCTATATGTTTGCTCTATTAGATAATATTTCTTGCGGTCACATCTTGTTCAAGCATCAAAATACATCAGCAATGGATTCTATGAAATTATGCTAAATGACAATTATTATATTTCGCATTATATTTTTAAATCAAAACAATTGAAATCATGAGCATTCGCGATATCAATCTTAATATCTTCATACCGATAATCATGATAATTGCCGCCGTTACAAAGGCTATATGACTAAAGTATACAGGTACAATATCTGCATTCTCAGCTTCTGAGTGATCATCCCATTGCTACATATTGTTCAGTTTGTATTAATACTATCAGAATGCAATGCTGTTTATAACAAAACTACTTGCAGCATTGATTGGAGCAATTACTATCCGACAGCTATTCACAATTGCTTCAGAATGTGCAAACAAAAGTGAGATTTACACAAAGTAAGCTTACACTTGTTTTACGATGAGCATGTTCTTTGTCGTATAAAAGCAACAGCTGTGCAGAATTTTATTATATGAGTTTGGTATTGTGATGATATTTGTCCCGGAAACGTTAAGAGGGTGTTCAAATCTGCAGGAAATGACCCTTTAAGTTAGTGAACCTGTCCTTACAGTCGGCACATTACGTATGTCTGCATTCTTTGGATTTAACCAAATCTTCAGCCACAGACTACCGAATTGTCTTGCAATGCCTAATCACACTTACATGCCGAGTTTCAATAGTAGTCCAATACCTTCAAACTGAGTTAAATCCAGCTTACATAATCGAGTCAAAATTCGTTACATTGAAATGGTATCATTTAATTAGTCACTTAAGCGTTGAAAAAGCAGTTTCGGGGACTATAGTTTTGCGCATTTCCTTTCATCCGTCTACCCGTCATTCCGCCTGCATGTTAGCAAATCCTTCTCCAGTCCATAACTCTGTCATTCATCATGAGATTTTAATATTATATATCACAAATGTTTCCCATGATAAGACAAAGTGTCATGCACAAATCCGCATCGCTAGCTAAAGGTCAAGGTCAACATGGGATCAACTGTCAGTTGGGCTTTTTTGGTCTGGTCTGTATCTTAATACTAACTTAAGGTAGTTTAATATTACTTGGCACAAATGTACCCCATAATAAAATAATGTGTCATTCCCAACACTTTGACCCTTAGCTTAAAGGAAAAACTGTTTATATTGCATGAACAGGGTCTGACTCGTGTCCGGTCCAAAACATTGTCATTCATGAGATAACAATATTACTTGGGATAAATTTCCGTATAAACCCAGAACACTAGCTTAAAGATCAAGGTCATATTTCGAAGTCAAATGTTAACATAAAATGAACATGATCTGTTTCGTATCCGGTCTAGAACATAATTATCAATCAAAATAATCAATCAATAAACGTGTCCTTATTCAACACCATTAACCCTGGCTCAAAGATGAATGTCATACTTAATCATCAAAGTTCAATAGTTTTTCCCTGGCCTCTACAAAACATTGTCATGCAAAACAAATAGTACGCCAATAGTACATAAGGTGATTTTAACATTACATTACACATATGTTCCTACAACGACACAACGTGTCTTGCTCCACACTCGTATCTCTAACTCAAAGGTCAAGGTCAAAGTCAGATGTCAAAAGTTAATAGGACATTTTTTGATCTAATACTATGTCTTCCATGACGGAAATTTAATATGACTTGATATAAATGTTCGTTCCCTATAATGGGGCAATGTGTATCACGCAATAGCCAGATCCCTAGCTTGAAGGTCAAGGTCATATTTCAACATCAAAAATCAGCATTGATCTTTTACTGTGTAGTCTGTTAGATAGTTTTATATCAGCCCCTGTATCATATGTACCAAATAAAAGACATTTGTTGATTTATCTTTATTCAGAATTGCTTTTCTTTAATATGATGATTTCTTTCATTGTTCTCATACCCACAAATTTCAAAAATAAATTGGTCAAAACTCAGATACTTCTTTTATACACGTATTGATAGATGTTATAAGCAATAAGCAACTAGCGATTGTTGCATTATAACATATTGTAAACATAGTACAATAGTATATATCCGTCTTTGACAGATATCAGGTCATTATGTCTGATTGCATTTAAGAAAATTAGTTGCCTTCCGGAGAATGACTTTGTATTTCATGGGACTACTTGATTGTTTCTTTTTAAATTGTTTAACTTTACTGATAGTATGTATATTTATTGTTATGACGTGTTTTAGAAGACAACAATCAGGAAGAAGTCCCATCCTTTCAGAAATATAATGTTAGCTTTTCATTTCAACAAATAAGCTGAATATAAATTTGTAAAATATGTTTTAAAGCTGCTTCCCTATATATGAACTATAAACATCTTTAACTGTTGTACCGTCATTCGAAATTTTAAATAGATATATCTCATAAACGATTTATACCGTTGTATCAATATTCGTCAGCGAGGCTTTCTCCAATGTGTAGATGTCGGCAAAGATCATGAGCTGTTTTATACAGATGGCTCCGAAAATGTGCTTTCATGGAGTCTACCTTTTTTTCTTTTCTTAATTCTTAATCCGTAATTGAGTATTCATGCTTATATTTAATATACTTTAGCAGCAAAGTACACCTAAGAAAGGAAGATGCGTAACTCGTAAAGAAACAATAAAAAGGGTCAACAATTTTCAAATGAATGAGTAATGTTTCGAAAATGTTTTAAGAGCTTTGTTGAGACGACTCATGAAAATGACTTTTGAAATATTGTTACGGTCGCTTACTTATAGCCTCATGTTTCAAACCAATGCTGACAACTGCGTCAGTGAGTCAACTCTTTTCGCTCAGTAGTTAGAGCATAGGCCTTCCACCATTGCGACCCGGATTCAAATCCTGCATCAGGCACTTGAAAATTTTCATAATGAAATTCTACCCTCTTCAATTTCTGTTACGCTCTTCAGTCGTAAGATGGAGACTCGCCGGGGATATGGACTTTATCTACTGCCTTAAATTGCACATTCCATGCGAAAATGGCATTTATGATGACTCTTTGAAGAAGGGAAGAATCATTGTCGCATACATATAGCCTCACGTTTTGAACCAATCTCTGACAACTGCGTTAGAGTCGACTCTTTTGCTTCATGCATTTGGGATTTTTCATCAAGGTCGCATACGTATGCCTCACGTTTAAAACCAATCTCTGACAACTGCGTCAGGGAGTCGACTCTTAGGCTCAGTTGTTAAAGCATTGGCCTTCCGACTGTGCACTCGGGATTTTTCATAATAACATTATATCCTCTTCAATTTCTGTTACGCTCTAAAGAACACACTTTATTGTGTACTGAGAATTGCGTTTACTGATGAAAAACTGAGGAAAGTCTGTATATACTGTCTCCATTCATTTCTGTTTTAGAACAAAAAAAACATTTTTATGGGAAAAATAAATGATAAAGTGAAATAAATTCAGACCTTTTTCCAGTACAATTGTTAGATTATATTACATTAAGGCTTATAACTGCAAACCTACAGTTTTTCTATTTGTATACAATACAATAACTGACTTAGTACCTCCGGGCTAAACACTCCGAACAACAACACCTCTCCAGAGCATCCAAACTATCTGTCTTCGTCTGATGTTGCTCTGCAGAGGTTATACTATATACAAAAAGGCCAAACAGGGTTTAATGTATACAAAAAGGACAAACAGGGAAAACCACGTTTCAATAACACAGCTTCCCCGAAGTTAAATGCACAGCATGCGGTCGTGCACCAGATGAGCGTAGACAAACACACGTACGCACATGTTCAAAGACGACGCAAAACACGAGGACAAAATGGACAAATAAAGGAAGGCAGCGGGGTACCGCCTTGAAATAATTAGTTGCAAAAACACCACTTGGTAGCTTTAACACTTACCACCAAATTAACTTGGTAACCTGAAAGAAGATATATAATTAGAAAAATAAACAACCGCAAGTTATTATTTACATTTTCTTGAATTAAATATTATATCAGTTTTAAAAAATAGTCGTTAGGTTGTTGTGGTATTGACAGAAATCTTGGACGTACATACTATTAAGAAGAACAGAATATGAATTGATAAAACTTTATTCCAAGCAAAATCTTAATATGAACATATCTTCAACAATTACCTACCGGCTTCTTTGTTCCGATGAGGTCTATAAACACCTTATAGACCGCATATGAGGTCTATAAGAATTTCCATACCTGTCATGTTTCTGCTGTCTACACAAAAATCTCAAGTGCCTGTAGTGGGAATTGAACCCGAGTCGCTCCGATGCTAGTCCAGTGCTCTAACCACTGAGCCAAATTGTCGACACACTTACGCACTTGTCAGAGATTAAATTTAAATTAATGCGTAAGCGACCGCAACAATGCAGTAGAATGAGAAGTCCGTGCATGACATTTTAGGTGAACGCGTGATTGACTCCGTGAATATAGTATCAATTGTTTCAAAAAAAGTACGTTTTAAGTGAAACAATTTCGACCAGTTTTACATATCTTGAAAATTGATCTAAACATGACTGTACTGTATAATTTTATCATTCAATTCTAAGTTGTCAGAATGTTAATACGGGCATACTCTTCATGTTTCATGAAGCAGGACATTTTATTTTACATTGAAAAATATTGACAATGATATAATTGCGAAAACTACAAACTACACGAATTTCCTAGTTAATTAATATTGTGCTAATGAAAATTGTGACGATTTTCTGTACAACTAACGTGGAACATAAGTAACGAAGTTGTATTTTTGAAAATAACCCAGTTAAATTATCGTGATACATTCCGAGCGTGTCTGAAATAAGACTGTCTGTTTAAACATATTTAAAGGCAGTTTTTAAGTAGTTGTAATAGGTGGGAAACTGGTTAAAGTACATTTCTTGTTTTCTGAAAAAATGTTCTAAATTTGCAGACAGTTGTTGATTCATATAGCACTAAGTTTACATTTTTATGCCTTTAAATATAATTAGATATTTTGCGATGTACAAGGGCTGATGGATTCTATACTCAGATCGACATCCACGAGTATATGACAACTTCTACACGTGAATCAGGTGTGGAGAACCAAAACGACACTAAACTATATAATGTTTATTCAAATCGTTGCCATGTCAATCAAAACGAAGGCCTCTAACTACAAATTTCTTAATTAATACTCTTAATTAGTTGTACTCATTACTTTCATTGTCTAGAAAACTGAAGCTTTTTATATCTTCTCGATGCTGTCCGCGCAGTTTTTAGCACATATCGATGTGTCTTCTTAGCGTGTGCCAAATCAGGGTATCAGGGTACGCATTTTTTTGTGATACTGTAATGATAAATCTATTTCAATACTTTTTTATACGGCAATGTATATTTAAGTGTCAAATTAAAGAGCTAAATATATTTTTTGATAATTATGAAAACAAAATAATCATAAAATATCATTCGTGTCAAATTCTGACTGATTGACTAGACACACATTGATAATCTCAGAGAGAGAGACTATTTTCCAAATGTGCACGGATTTTTCATGCAATACAAAATGTCATGTTCTAATTGCAGACAAATATATTTACAGGTTCGTAGCATGTTGGGTATTATGTTATATCAATAGTATCGAAATTGTGACACTTATTGTCTTGTTCTTTCTTCTAAATATATTTTTATCATACATACATGTTACAAACGTTATTTAAATCCGGAACCAATCTGGACTATGTAAAACAAAGAAGCATGTAGGTAAGTCAGTTATCACTCTCGAAATAGGTCTGCATGGTGTTTAAAGACCTGTTTGAAGATTTGAAAAACCTCGCTCGCTACGCTCGCTCGGTTCACAAATCCCTCAGGTCTACAGTCGGCGAACGATAATAAAAATGGCGCGAAAATGTCAGGCGAGTCTAAGATAGATAATGTAGGTTGGTCAGTTATCACGGTAAATTTAGATAGGCATTCTCATGATACTTGTCAAATAAAAATTAATATTTACTTGAATGGCGAAATAGCTCAGGTGGCTAAGCTGTCGGTTTTCAAAAAACAGTGCGAGAAATAGCACGAGTTCGAAACTCTCAAGGGGCTTATTTTCTAAGGAAATGTTTTATGTAGCCCTGCTTAATTTTTGTTTTACTTAAGCTTTTTATTTTTATTTCAGAGAAAAATTATCATCATTTCAAAATTACAATAAACCTTTAGAACTTGTCAAATGAATTTCATAGAATCCTCAGAATAATGAAAACGCTCATCAGAAGCATACCATTGGTAAAATGGATGTTAAGGAAAAACCTGCTGTATTACCGTATTATTTTCAAAGCCAGTGGAAAAACCGGTATTGTATCGATACTGAAAAAAAAACTTAAAAAAGTAAAAAGTTTACATCAACCCAGTATCGAACCCCGGACCTCGGATGTCATACCTAGCGGCCCAACGCATTGCGCTAATACAGTACTTCGTTCATAGAGTCTCAGTTTGAGATACTAATCCATATCGTCTATGCGTATTTTACCTAAACTGGTAAATAATACGGTTGACTGCGTTTGTTTACAAATATCAAATTATCGTTCGATTAATGTATAAACACAATGCAGACCTATTCCTCGAACAAGAACTATTACATATATGCATGTATAATTGATATTTTGACGGTATTGATTTGATTGGCTGCACATTTTCAATATAACTGCCTTATTTTTAATTTTAGAACAGATAATATTGATATTTTACATCTTTAGGTATTATGAATATTAAAACATCAAATAATTGAAACTAATTCTTAAAAAAATGGAAATATAAAGACTGGGCAATACATACCATATCTTTTAATGTTTCTTTGATGTTCTGCCGATCATAGATTACTTTGACTTAATTAAAGATATAAAAAAACTGATCAATAAAGAAATAGTTCAAACAATTTAAATACACTTAATGATATTTTTAAAAGCTGCAGAAAGCTGAAAAATGGAAACAAATTTAATATTCTTATAGCAAAAACATATAATACTTTTTCCATCTGTTTAAATTCGACTTAAGATATCTATCATTTAAAGCTTTCAACAGGAGGTTTGTACAAAAGATTATTTTTCTCTTTTGTGTTATAAACAAAAAAGTAACAAAGCATAATTTAGAATATTTTGTATTGGTGATAAAGAGATAGTAATCAGGAAAATGTGGCTCAACTAACAGTACGATGTCAAGGATAATTATAGGCTTAAAAGTCAAACATGTACTTAATTTCTAACAGGCTTCCCGTGATATGATATTTAAGTGTCGAGAGAATTCCAGTCTAATGTAAAATTAATAATATAGTTGAAAGTATTTATTTTGTTGATAATCTTAATACGAAACAAACGACTCAAAGAAAGTATTTATTTATAAAATTTCTCATGTAGTTAGTAAAATAATGTCATTTGTTCCAGTATATAAACTTTGCCTTTAAAAGAATGTCAGTAAGAGCAGTATATATCAAAAATATATTAAAAGCTATTCATACTCTACATACTTTACACAAATCTCTCTACAGCGGTCTGATCTAAAATGAATTAAGTTTAGGGCATATCTTGGTTTATCGTTTTCTATCTTATGTTTAATATTTGTGCTTTGTGTAAACTTAAATTTCTATGCCCGCCCCATGAGGCCTGTCTCTTATTAGCTTTATTAGCATAGTTACAGGATGATTCATGATTCATATATCTGAAACCATTCTTATGAAGCTTTCCATTTCTGACAGGATTTTAAAATTAAAATTATAATAAAATCTTTACAGTTTAAAGTTTTAATTGATACCAAACAGCAGAATATTTATATACTGAATGAATTTTAGTACGTGATTACATTTATAATAAATATTCAACATGACGTCCTTTTTCAGAAATCACAACGTCCAATCTCTGTTTGAAGTTTCCAATTTCACGTTCGTAGGTCTGAGGCATAATTTTTCAGATTTCTTTACAGATGGCCTTCTGCAGTTCATTGATGTTTTCTGATGTAGGTTTGTATACATTTTCTCTCAAAAATTATTAGAGGAAAAGGTCAAGCGGATTCATATCAGGTGAATGTGGCTAAGTTCTGTCTGTTTTAAAAGAAAAATATGTTGCCAAATGTGCCAAGCAACCACTGAAAAACATGTCTTGCAGTATGTTGCGCTATCCTGCTTGAACCAAATCTCATCACCAGCAATTACTCGTGTTTGCAGAGACGGAAGAAATTTCATTTTTAACAATGTCAGTATTAACAATTTGAACATTCCTATCGTCTCGAAAAAAGGACCAATAACCCCAGACGCACTTAATGTTGCCCATACAGTCACTTTCACATCATAAAGCAGACGTTCAGCATAATAATTTGGTTTTTGATTTCCCAGAATTCGACAGTTTTGACTATTCAAAAGATGGTGTTAAATAGAAATGTGACACATCCGAGCACCAGATTTTATCAGCAATGTAGCTTTTCATCCGGTGTGAAAATTCTAACCTGCTATTGATGTCAGAGTCCTTCAAATGTTGCAGAACTGGCACAATGTAACGTAAAACTCTGTAAACACTACTGTGGCTTGATGTACATACGTTAGAAATATCAATGAGAACGTTTCTTATTGACTTTTGAGGCGTTTCTTCAATTAACCGCAGAGCTTCTACAATGTTCTCATCGCTGCGACATGACCTAGGTCGTCCACTTTTGTTATGCCTTCAGTCCTTAAAGGAGCCTGTTTGCTTGAGAAGCTTCACAAGTCTTGCAGTTTTGTGAACTTTTCATCTTCTAGATACTTTGTTAAGATGATAATCATTAGGAGGAAACAAGCTATTGAATTTCATTTGCTTTGCTGTTCTAGTTTATAAATTAGACTATAACCACTGTCCTTAAATATTCCTTTATTTCATGTAAAATTATGAAACGATTCTTACCTATCATTAGTCATCAAAATAAGCAGTTCAGGGGGGAAATGGTCTACCTGTGTCTGTTTCTACCTTAAAATAAAAAAAACTACAGTGTTACATTTGAAAACCCAATATTTGAAACATATACCTACCAGTAAACATTTTAAACTGTTTACCTTCAGTTTTAAATTTCCCTTGAATTAAGAATGATTCATTAAAAGTTTGTTAATCATTGTAATTATCAATTTACTGCAAAAATTATATAACGATGATATTGATTTGCATTTGGAACACAGCTGTAATAGATATAAAGGCGGGTAGAACAACGCTCGATATTTTGTAGTGTAACTCCCATACCAGCATAGTCAAAAGGTCTGGTAGTAGTAAATGTACACGCACGCACGCACTCACGCACGCACGTACGCATGTATACATACATATGTAGTCATGATGTAGATCGACGTACTCGTTTAGACGTGTATTGAGCTATATTTCTGTTATAGTCCAGTAGTATTTGTTATAATATATGACTTTGATTAATTGTTACATTTCGAACGAGTCCATCTAAGAAAACTGTTTTGGCAGGTAATGCTCTTAAAAGGTATACACTTGTCCAAATAATCCTGCAATTTCTTGTTATAACGTTACATTCAATTGAACACTCAAAGTAACGTCTGTACTGGTGCTCTAAGAAAACTGATACAAAACTTTAAGGCTCCTCTAGTTGGAAAAACTCATTAAATGCAAGGTTACGTCAAATGTCATAAATATATAAATATTTCGGCATAACAAATGCCTTGTAAATATTATTTAGGGTAATAGGATTCAGTTCTACCTGGCGTACTCGCTATTTGAAATTCTGGGAAAAGTCCTCCTCTGTTGCGTTTCGACCTAAAATACCGTTCTGTAATAATGCGAAAATATTCCCAGTTTACACCTTTTCCAACGTTGTACAGCGACACGTATTATACATTTTACACATGTTTTAAACAGTGGTAACAGTGGTATATGATTAATATCGTTCATAGTTCAAAAAATATAGTTGATGTGTTTCGTCATTGCGTGAGACACGTAAGCTATCTTTTCATCCATGCATCTACAAAGTGGGCAATATTTTGTAATATCTTTTGACATCACGAAATAAAAAGAAAATAAATCCGACATGAAAATGTCATTTACCCGTGAGCACTAAATTTACCAGTGAGCATAAATTTCTGCATGAGTTGTGAGAAAACATTTAGTAAAGACAGACAAATGTGATGAGGATGTCTTCAGCTGAAAATAACTATAAGTATTTAAGTATAAAATAGTTTAGTGAAAGATTGGCATTTGACATCTAAGGGTACTTTTAATTCA
The DNA here is from genome assembly GCF_021730395.1 of Mercenaria mercenaria. Taxonomy (NCBI): domain Eukaryota; kingdom Metazoa; phylum Mollusca; class Bivalvia; order Venerida; family Veneridae; genus Mercenaria; species Mercenaria mercenaria. Next base: position 30,158,308 of record NC_069379.1, read on the forward strand.
ATGTAATAATGTGTCACTTAAAACGTAACGACTGGCATAGTTCAAACATTTTTATATGCATCTTGATTGGAATTTGGTTGCCGATAAAACTTGTATTTTGATTTTGATGTTTTCTGACAACCGAACGAAAGAATGAAGCCACCTTTATGTTTCAATTTCAGAATCGGCTTCCTTCCAGAATCTTGAAAAATAGTAAACTCTTGCTTACGTCCTTCGTAAACATGTACTTTTATTCCTGCTGTTATTTTTTTTCATTTTTTTTACAATACAAAATGTTCACATTTTATACATTAAGTCAAAATGTATCTGTAAAATATATTGTTCTATATTTTATATAAAAGAAATCCCAAAAAGGACGGCCACCTGGAGTCACCCGACATCATATGGCTATCGTACCAGGGCGATAAAACGTACACATGCTCATTCTTTCGAACTTTTGCAATAGTTGTGACAGAATTACAGCTAGAGCGACCACTATCGACACCGGTGCTGACTGCAATTTGTTGGATCTCTTTCATAATGGCAATGACCATATGTTTTCCTGACCAATTGCAAACATGCGCTGTGAACTGGTAGACGCCGGAAACAGGGGCAGTAAAATAGCCAGTAGCCGAACTGTATCCATTTCCGTCATTCAGTAAAACATGTGAAAATTTCAGTACTTTTCCCAAAGGATAATGGCCACTACTTAATGTATGTGCATTAAAGGCGATGTTTTCTGAAATAGAAAAAAAAGAAAGAAATTGAAGAGGTCCCCTTGAAAGTGAAATTTTAATATTAAATATTTATGCAGCAATAAAAATAAATACTTGTGAAATATTTCGTATTGAAACTTTATCGATTTTTGCTTTGTTTATATATAAATATCAAAACAATTATGATGTGACATTTGTGGCTTTTTTTAAAATGTTTTTTTTGCTTTTTTTATCAAACCGAAATCAGCTGCGCAAATAACTGTCTCCTACGTTTCTCTTCCTGAATAAGGTCACAGTACTAACAATGATAACAAATCATTTTATATGTCAACAAATGTATGTTGTTGCTTTTTTCAGGACCAAATTGTACAGTTCGTTTTTGTAAACATCGTGTTTGTAAACATTAAATATTACGTTTTGTAGCCTTAACTCCTGCTTCCATATTTAGTATTTCTAGTATAAGAAAAACATGAACTCAAGCTAAAAATACACATAATCAAAAATTAGAAAGGTCATTATGTAAGTAGAGAAATTTTGGTTTGAAAAACGTGTAAACACGTATGACATAGTAATCGAAGTGTATATAAATGTCTAATCATTTATTTTTATATTCAGTTTATTGCAAATGTTGCATTAATGTAAACATGTTTGACTTTCATGTAGATGTTTACAGACTGCTATCTATTTAAGTTTTATGTGTCACTGCGGCCCAGTGGTAAAGACGTCCGCCACGGGATCGGGAGGTCGAAGGTTCGAACCCCATGGGATGCGTTCGTCCTGCGGATGTTTGCCATGGGACTCGTTCCAAAAAGGCCGGTTTGTGAGCCGCGAGCTGGATAAATGAATGGTTGCTGACTTTTATCCGCCTGGCACCTGGCTTAGTGGTAGGAGTTGGGAGGTTGTTGGTACTCGCAATAAAGGTGTCTCATAAGCCAAATTGGCTGGCCCTTTCAATACGAGTGACACGATAATAAACAAGACCTTTACCTTTAAAGTTTTCCGATATAAATTTAAGGCATACTTCAACTGGATTTTTTTCATAAACATAAGTCGGTAAATCTGAAGTTAATATCAACAATATATATTTCCCAATTTAGAATTAAATACTACCCGCCTGCAGCTTCTAACTGGAATACTAAACCAGCAAAAATAAAATGGCACGTGCAAAAAAAGGGGTTATCATGTTTTCGAAAATGTGTTTGCACTAGACATTAAGGTCAAAGATGAATCCTTTTAAAAACTACTAAAATTAAACAATAAAGTGAAAAGTCCGTGTAAATTCAAAAGCTATGAGGCGTTATGAGCAGACACAATGCATGCATCAAACGGTGAATAACATTTAGCTTATCTAATATGTCCTATATTCTAACAATAGTCTGTGGTGTTATCTTTTTAAAACCTGTATTTAGTTGTTTTTATTTATATTTAGGTAACACACTGTCGAATTCAAACATCAAACAATGCATTATTCTGATTTGAGAAGAATAGTATCTTGTTTGTACAAGATGAGTCACATTTTTAAGATAAATAAGAACCTATTTTTACAATAAATAAATAAATAAATTATATGTGATCTTTTGTCATTTGACGTCAGAGTTATCCTTGCTATAGTGTAGGTTGTCTGCCCTCCTGCTATCACATCTATCAAGATAATTAACATTTATGCACATATCATGGTGAAACTATAAAGCTAATCATCAATTGAATTATTGCCTCCAAATATATATTTTTATTATCGATATCGTCAAATACATATATTTGTGATACAATATCAAAAACCATGATATAGTATCTATAACGACTGTATTTGTAGTCGGTTAAAGGGCAAGGCTTAGATGTTTTCGCATTATCACATTGATATAGATCGGATTAACTCATATTACACACATATTTTCATCTACAATTCTCATATTACACACATATTTTTATCTACACTTCTGTTATATCAGTATATTAATGTCCATTCGATACATGTCTAAAAAACAGGTGATTGACAAAAGAGCTCCAGTGAAGTAAAAAGAAAGCTGTCATAGCCGTAAAAACGCTCAAGATAGACAACAGTACCCACTTGATACTAACATTAAAATTATAACCCTGCTGATAGTCTTCAGGTTTTAGGACTAAGGTGGAAGCAGTAAAAACCCTGATAATTGCAAGGTATTAGAAAACTGGTGATAGCACAAAGAACCCCGGTGACAGCGGTTAAAACCGCATTAATAGCAGTAAGAACCACAATGATAAGCACTAGAATCCATTGTGAAATCAACCAATCCTGTAGCTTGAATAATGATTTTATTGCTTTGAACTCTTGTCGTACAATCTTGACATGTAGCATTTATTAAAGAGAAATCAATCTGTGCGCTTTAACAATTTTATACAACTGTGGTCTTATCAGCAGATCAATTTGATGTGATATATGCTAGTAAAACATATTGACCAAGGCGTTCATCTTCGTAATATGAATCTTAGTGAAATTCATCGTAACTGTTCAATATCAGTACTTTTGTTTTACAGATTTTTCAGTAAAGAAGTAAAACTGTTCAATTATTTGCGATATCTTGTGAAGTGAGGGATAATTTATTTCACCAGAATTTCGTTTATTTGTAGTAAATACAGAGCAACATTTTACAAAGACAAGTACGGGAGGAATGAAATATGATCGTTATTTGAAGGTAACAACTCTGAAACAATGTTGCAATAAACGAATCGGTCTGTTTATACTAACGTTCACTCTGTTAGTAGTGACCTTCCTTGAATACTCTTCAAAAATATCGGTTATGTTGTTGGATTTTGATGTTTTAAGGAAAATTTTCGCCACTTTTGTAAGATGGCGAAAAATACACACGCCAAAATAAAACCACTATAGTTTTGGCTAAAAGAGCGAAAATTTGCCGACACGAAAATATCCCAAAGTACGGTATTTGGATAGTAGAGGCTCAAATTGGTGAAGTAGTCTTAATAACACTGAAAGATGAAGTATAGTTGCAAAGGATTGATATGCATATATGTTTAATTTTTCAAAAGATATACAAGGAGAAAGGATGATCATTCTAATAAAGATAGGTCAATTTGAAAGGGTTACATTACTTTATAATGACCTGCAATGACAGAAGATAAAATGAGTTCTTGATATTTTGCAGTTTCTATGAATATTTTGATACAATAAAGATATAAATCAGAAATTAAGTTTCACTTTAAAAAGATTCTGTATGTCGTCAACAAGTAGTGATATTATGTTTCTTTGTGTAAGACTTAAATTAGTTTATTGTAGTGTTCTACCTCATCTTAAGGATGGGGCACATGTTCAAAAATCAAAAAGAATTTCATCCTCATTATATTCTTCAGAGGGTACTTTACTTTAACACCTAATGTACAAAATAGGCAACTTAACTATTGATTTAACAAAGATAATGATACTGTCTATTGCTGGTAAATTGGCTACAATTGATAAGATGAACATCAGTCATTGGTTGAAATTCAATCCGCCTCTTCACTGTTACGTAGAACATAAAATGTTAGGGTAGATTTCATTCAACTCAAATTTTAATTATCACGGTAAACCAATTCATGAAAATATGGCTACACTATTTTATGCCAGTGCTAGTTTTATTCTTGTGGGACTAACACTCCAGATAACTATAGCAGGTAAGATTATATTGTTTTCTTATCAAAATACAGTCCCTGGCTCGCGGATTTTTCAAAGTCCGCGCTTCCCTGCGATTGGACCCTAGCGCAGACACTTTTATTAGCCGCGGGTATGCGCTTTTTTCCTGTCTCCCCGTAATGTATTTTACAACTTCCACCGCGATCAAAAGCAATAAATCGTTTGCGGTGTATTGTGAAGATATATCGCAGCGTATCGCGGCGAAGTGCCGGTGGTTCGCGGTGAATTGCGGCGGATCGGTAAAAGAATGACGTTATAAATGCTATATACAGTGTAGAATGCACATAAACTGACAGGAATTTTAACATTTATAATTAAGAGGAAAAGTGAAAAGTAAATGGCATTTCATCATCTTTAATAATAATAATTTCAAACATATTTTGCATAGATTATTTCAGTTATACGTATTTATTTCATAATATAAAATTCAGCTACTGACAATATTTGATAACAACTATCTTTATATAAAATAATGCATTCTTTGTCTTACAATTTATAATATGTTAAGTTTTTTTTTTCAATGTGGCCGTATTGTGTAAAAAGTAAATATCTGCATATGGTGAAAACTATTTTTTTAGTATCATAAAAATAAAATAATGAAAAAATGTCAAATCAGTGTTATTGATTTATTTATTTATATGAGAAAGACTTTCAAAAGAATGGTTTAATGTTTTTTATCGTAAACGTACAATCATGCATAGCTATTGAAATATAGCACAACATGATAAAATCAGATTATTGAATTTCACCTGTACAAAAATGTCAAAACTGATGATAGTAAATATGAATGAATAGGGAAGATAAATCGCATATATATCATAGAACCTCTCTTAGATTAATGATATGTATGCAGTTGCTTGAAACTGCATATATGTTTTTATTTTGAAATTATTTTAATGTCTTCTTGCTTCCCTGGACGTATGAAAGTTGGTGATTTTTGTAAAATTTCTTTATTGCTCGTGTCCGTGGTATTTCCGAACGCGCGCGGAAACTCACGAACTCGACCGAAGTTAAGCTGTCTGTTGTCTATGGTACAGAGAGCTGATTGTTACAAAAGAGTATTACTATTGATAGGTGTTCAATCTGTTATATTTATTATATAGTTTGTAGTTACTGACATGAATCTTTGACGAAATAAGGAAATATTGCATTGTATTGTTGTATTGGTAATTCTTACTGCATGCATCAATATAAAAAAAGAAAGAAAGGTATAGAGAAAGAAAAAAGGAAAGTCATAACAATTTCAAGAGTGAAATTTGCACAATTAGAAAAGAAACTAGAGTATATAAATGGTCTATATTTTACTGCTTGCTAAAAATTCATAAGACAATATGCACTTTGTTTGCAACTATATATATTTCTTTCTAAAAAGGATATAGCCACTATCCTGTATTTTAAAGATTGGCATAATTATATGTATACCCTTAGTTTAAGTTTTAACCATATATATGTTATAAAGAATTTATATAATGCAACATTTTGAGTAAATTGTTTTCGGAGCCTCTGAAACAGCCATATTAATGCACATTTTGATTTTTGTTTTTAGTACCAATTAACAGCTTTTGCAAGTTTATTGCGTATCAACACTTTTTATTAGTGCACTAGGGGTGATCAGGTCTTTTTATTACACAGATAATAATCTTCTCTGTGATTGAGTCTATATCTTAGCATTTTGAAAATTGTAACATGTTTAATGAACGCCACTTGAATACACTATATATATATATATATATATATATATATATATATATATATATATATATATATCATTTTCTAATCAACAAAGAATAATGAAAGATATATAGGATAATATGACAGTAATTTAGTATTTACTTGTATTTGATTTACAGTATTGTTTTCCTGGATACAGGTGAATTGTTCGAAACTAAAGTATAGAAACATAGAAGTTTAAAAAGTTCGACTTAGAGTGAAAATACTATATTACAAGTTTTCCGACAACATTGTGAAAAAAAGGTGTCGTTTATTGATATATTAGTTTATTGTCTCTTCTGTAAATTATTATGTATTCTCTCCGCTCCATATTATTTAATGCTTTCATTTGCTGTAGGTATTGTATTTATAAGCTTTATGCAGTAAATCGAAATTGAATGGAATTGAATGTACGCCCAGATAATCTCAAGCAGGTATAGCACGCGCTAATTTTTAAGAAATGAAAAACATGTAATTCCTTGTTCATATAGTAATAATATACCTGACAATTATTATGAATAACCTATTTACTACATTAGTGTCACATTATCTAAAATCTTTGTTAAAAGACTTAAAAAATCAGACATTTATTACATCAGTCAGTCAGTAACCTTTGAGAAGCTTTGGGAAGTCATAATTCGCACATACTTTATTACGCAATGACTGGCTCGGGTGCAAATAGGTCACACTTCCTATTAAACAGGCCCTGGTGTCATGAATAGATACCTTTTACATTGTAAAGTATATTTGTTAATTTGTTTTTCTGTTTTGTTTTGTTTCTTTTTTGTGTTTTTTTTTTTTTTTTGTTTTATTTAGTGTGTGACAATATGTTTTTCAAATGTTCATTACATAGCAAAATTATTTTTGACAAATTAAATATACAAATAATTGATTAATTACATTTTCATTTCAATTAAGATTCCATTGAATGTAACAAAAAAAAAAACGTATTTCACATCAATTTATTATAATTGAAAATGATTGATCATGATCATATTTTGATATACATTTTGTACCATGCAAAATAAAAAAATAAAATAACGTAGTTTCTTTTATATTTCCGTTCTGTATTTTACATTAATGAAAAACCAAGTTGTTACATTGTATGTACTAACCTTGTAAATATAAAGATGACTATTTTTATTGTTGTTTTACCGCTACTTAATGTTGGTATAAAATAAATTCCCCCTTCCCACGTTTTTACAGGAGATCTCTAAGATTCTAGTTATTTATGATCGGCACCTCCCGTGATATGATAACGATCGATATTTAGCTAGACGATCTAAGGGAGACCGCAATGTATAGCATTGATCTCGATAAACAAGACAACAGAATCGATGTTTACCCAATTCTTCAGTAAGCAAGAAATAAAGGGATGTAAAATACAAAATATGCCTAATATTTTTTTTCTTTTCTTGTTATTGCAATGTAATAAAAATTAAGAAAATAACCCTTAAATTTGGCGCATTTTGTATGAAGAAGTACTTGTTGATATAGTAAACATAATTATAAGAAAACGAAGTAAAATAATTGCACGAATAATCGCAAGAAAACCTGAAGTGTCTTTGTGTGCCAGGTACTCCTTTCAAAACATGTAATCTACAGGCAGGCGTTAAATTGTCCTTTTAGCCAAGTACGTGCTGATAGATTAATTCAGCAATAATATTATAATATTTAAGTAAGCGTAAATTCTGCATGTTTGTCAGTGTACTGTTACACTGTACACGTATTAGACCGGCTACGTGTTTTATCCTAAGCAGTGACTAGATATTTCTACATCTACATTGTACGTCAAACTGTCAGCTTTGACCATGACTTGACGGTGCGCAAGAAAAGACAACTGTTAAGAAACAAGAAACATGAAGTTAAGTATAATACAGTAAGAAAATAGAAACGATCAAGGATATGGTGCAAAAAGAAAAGTAAGAAGTTAAAATCATGAAAAGTGCCTTCTATTACATCCCATCTGAGTGACAAGTCCGGCTTGCGTGGCGCTACCAGGACCCAGGGTCCCGCCGGTAGTGCTCCCTCGTGATTTGAGGTGTATCAGAAAGGCATGTTGATCCCTTAGAATGGCTGGGATGACAGCTCTCTCTTGAATGATGCCAAAGAGGGAGCCTCAGCGAAACTGGCTGGAAGTCTGTTCCACATCGGGATGGTTCTAGGGAAGAAGCTGTATTTGCAGTAGTCAGTTGATGTAAAGTACTGATGGAACTGGTTGTTATATGCTGCTCTTGTTCTAGAAGTGACAGGTGTGAGATATGTGGAGGCTGGAATATCCATTAGGACATGCACTATCTTGTAGAGCATGATGAGCTGTGCATTTTCTCTCATTGTCTGGAGGGACTCCCACTGCAAGTGTTGGAGCATATCATATTTCAATGTTGTTTTAACGCGTGTCAATAAATAAGAGGTTAATTGACGACTCTTGTCGATGTATGATAACGTTTAAGAAAAAAATGTTACATGTAGTATGAAATGCACATTTTTCTTAAATTATATTTTTTAAACATTTGAGGCATGTTTTTTTAAAAGTTATCATCAACAATAATGACTCACATGCTATATATTTTTATAAACTGGATATTATGTATTACCAGTGTAAAGAGTTAATTGGTGTTCAAATTTCGCTTGATATAATATATTGGTTAAATTAGCATACTAGTGTAGGCTGTAAGCCAGATGGTTGTGCACTTTTAAGAAGAGTTTTAAATTTGTATGATTCTTGCGTATTGTATCATAATATTACAATTTTAATGTAGAACCCATCGTTGCATGAAGTATTTCACAAAATATAGGCCGATTTTTAGGAAACTTTACCGGTGGAGATTTTCATTGTACTTTTCATAACGTTTTTATTTTCTGCACAATTCTAAAAATATCTTGTATAAATATTTGTCTTTTAAATGCCAATGCGACACATATATTTGTTTTGTGTTTGTTGCAAAATTATTGGAGCATGTCGAACTTTATTGATTTAAGCATTCTGCATGTAAAAGATGTATATATTGACTTATTTTGTAAAAAAATCATGTAAAGATTAAGGTTTGAGCCGTGCCACCTAGAATTAACACAAAAGTGGGTGAAATGTCAATGTACGCATATTTTTATTTAAGTAGATTGATCTGAAACTTTTTAGTTAACAATTTCATTGCAATGTTTTCATACAATGTTCAGAAGCTTATGACAAAAACAACTGGACCGTGACAAATAGTATTTTTTGCAAGTATGCACGTATTCATTTGTAAATATTGACAAATACTATAAAAAATCATGCAGATGATTACCAGTAAGACGTTCATATGAAATAAAAGGCAAAGTGTCAAAGCGAGCTTTACGACTTTGTTACTACTCGAAATGCGCAGATTTTTGAGAAAGTGTTCAAATAAGTAACAAAGGTAGTAATTCGCCGATTCTGCCTCTGTGGTCACACTGAACACTAAAAGTAGTCTGTGTCAGTATATAATGATATTTTCCCGTCTAGTTAATGTATTTACATGCCAAATATAAAATGTACTTCAATTTTTTTCCAATTTCATTCTAGAATATTTCTGTAAAAATGTTATCATTTTTCCATCTTGCTGGAAACTTTGATAAATAATTGATAAGTAAGTTTCAGCAAACGGATGACGTTACATTATTATAATTATTATTATTATACCAGATTTATATATCGCCCTTTTCATGATCAATTCTACGTTCACAGGCGCTTTACATAGTTCAAATGCAGCCACACAGAGCGCATAATTCATCCTCTACTAGTACAGACACAGAGCGATCTGACCAGAGGGACAGAGTGAGACAAAGCCCCCACGACAGAGAGATCAAAAATCAGATACAGGCTTGTCCGGCTCGTTGCGAATAGACAGCCTGGTTCTTTAACATGCCCCGTGTATAGCACTGATACACGCAAGGATTGCCTGGGTTCCTGACCAGTACACCTCTAGTGGAAAACACTAAAAAGCGTTTCTGAAAATTCCCGAGTAGCTGCCGGGTATCAAACCCCCGACCTCAGGATTAAAAGGCCAGTGTGCAAACCACTGAGCTATCCGTCCACCTCACATCATTATCATTATTCTTGTACCACATATATATAGCGCCCTTTACATGATAAACATGCAAAGACGCTTTACATAGCACCAACGAAGCCTAGCATGGCGCGAAATTAATCGTCTGTGCTCTCTACTAGTGCAAATACAGAGCGATCTGACCAGCGGGACAGAGTGAGAAAAAGCCTCTAAAGCCTATAGAAGTGGCGTTAATAGATCAGTTAATGTTTTTTTTTTACGATATTGTATTTTGTTTCACGATTAGATCTGCTTACATCAAATTTGAAATGCTAGGTATCTTATTATCGTAATGTAATTTTAAATTGTTTTATATAATAGTTTAATTACCATTTGTATTGAGCATTATATAGATGTCGTTTAATGTAAAGCATTTTTAACGTATTTTTATATGAAAAGAGTGCTATATAAATATGGTATATAATGATGACAATATAATAATAATAATAAAGGGAGAGAGAGAAATCCCTTTTAGATACAGGCTTGTCCGGTTAACTTAGCTTGGTTCTTTGTAAATAGACAGTCTGGTTCTTTAAACGTGTCCGTTGTATAGCTACGATACACACAATTTCTCCACGACATTTTTAGAATCCATCAAATGTATAAAAGTCGAGTAACGACTCGAGCTCTATGTTAAATACGAAATTAAATGTATCTTTATGTTTAGTTATGTGTATCTTTTTCAGTTTGTTTTGTCAAGTTGTGCACATAACAAAACAACACACACACTTTCAAAATTTTGTTATTATGTTTTGGGTGTGCGCCAGAACGACACAAAGAAACGTGTTGCATAAACCACGCGCACGCCAATGAAACATCACGAAGCACCCTTAAAGCCACCATAGATAAATCAATGACATCATTTACACCTGACAACATACTGAAGTTATCACGTATATCGCAGAATAATTGAAGACGAGTTTCAGATGTTATCATCGATGAAATGAAATTGTTTAACGGGCTGAAAAGAAAACGACAAGTTTTATATAAAAAATATACATCAGTTGACGATTTCGCGGCAATGTTTTTCGCATGTTCAGTGCCGTAACTACGTTGAAGCACATCAGGCAGATTCCTCGGTGTTTCCTATTTTAAGCAACGTGTTTTTTTTCTTTTCTTTTCTTTTCTTTTTACATTTGATATATCTATAAAAGTTCTGTTTTCGCTCTAAACAAAACAGATACATTTGATAAAAATATCTTACCTGATTTGTCTATATTTCTATATACTCAGGTATTTTTATAAATGGTTTATTCAAATCCTCTTCGTAGATGTAAATATTTCTTTGTCCATTTTAGGATTTCTGTGTACTGAAAACTCATTTTGATGTGTCCAATTAAGAAATGCCCGAGTCATATATACATATTGATGGAAATGATATCTCGACTTTACTTTTTTTACACTGGCTTACGAAAGAGACATTGAGTTTTGGTTCTTGTGCGATTGAAGAGTCAACGGTAACTCCTAAACATAGTCACACATTTCCCTCCAATCATTTCTCATATAAGCATTCAGTTTTGTACTTTTGCTTGTGAATCACACAAAGTTTAACTAACCATTTCATAATCTGGCTTTAAAAACGTACCATTTTCTTGTGGAACTTAAGAACTTCTGAGCCCACTACCTGTTCTCTTCATTGAATTTTCCACATTTCTCTAAGAGGGTTCCGAACACAACTTCTGTTTTTACTCAAATTACACAGACGAGTCGTATTCGTACATTTTAACCTGATTTGCTAAGGCTTTTTGTCAGAGATGGTGTAAATGTCCCATTTATCATCTATCAATTTAAAATTCGCGGGAAGGACCCTGGACCCCATCTCTATTTCTACTCTAGTTATGCAGTCGGGAAAAGTGTACATTTCACAGCCTTGACCCCGAACACAACCCTCTAAGTGTACTCCAAGTATGTAAGCAAGTACTAGTAGTGTGACATTTTGAGATTTTTGTCTGAAATCGCTTGAAACTAACACAGTTGTAATGTGTAGTGTCAAAACTTTTCAAGACCTCAACTTGGCTCCAGTATTGCAGACGAGTTGTGTGTACATTTCTGAAATGTTTTGTCGAGATTGTTTTATCTGAAATAACTAAAAATACACTATTTTGTCTTGCAAAATGTCACACAAAATCTCAGGATGGGCCCCTTTTGAAGAAAAAAAGTGTTCAAATTAACCGATGACTTGTAAATTCGCAGTTTGTACCTAAGCCCATATATGAAACACTATAGGGTAGTCACACCCGTAATTGTATAGTTGCTAACAACAAGTTCAGGTACTAGTACAAGGGTTACTACAACTTATATTCTTACTTCATGTTTAATCATATTAAATCAAATCAGAAAAATGATAACGAATCTTAGAACACAAATTGTTATAGCACATAGACTATATCTTTTGGTCTCACAATTAGATTTCGTCCAAAGGATTTACAGTAAAACATCTTTGATTGAGTTAAGTTATAATTCTATCTACTTTGGTGGAAAGGCAGATATTACACGTCACGCACTAGCTAGAATATTGATTAGATAGACATCACATATAACACGTCTGAATTAACATATTACTAAAGTTACGAATAATGAATTTAAACGCACGTGATAAAGCTTGAAAAATACAATGATACTGTTAATAAGGAACGTGATGTAGCACATATATAACATCTGTTGTTTACAACATTGCAAACAGAATTCGTGATCTTGCAAATTGGTTATATGTTTAACTTTAAGACAGAATTGAAATGCAATATATATGTAATACATGTACATTGAATGGACATTAAAAGTAAGTAAAATCAATACAAAACAATAATTCATACACACATTATAATACAAATATGTAATTATGTTACAACTCTTTTTCCGAAAGAGTTCTGCCTCCGTGTTTTTTTTTCAGGGCTTGTTACGGCACTGATGTTTTAATCATGTTTTTTTTATAAAATATAAGGGTAAAGGTCTTGCTTATTATCGTGTCACCCCTTTTAAAAGGGCTAGCCAATTTTGTTTATGAGACACATTTATTGTGCGCACCAATTGCCTCCCAACTCCTAGCACTTTGCGAAGGGCCGGGCGGATAGAAGTCGGTAACCGTTCATCTAACTTGCTCGTGGCTCACGAACCGGCCTTTTCGGAACGAGTCCCATGACAAACATCTCCCTTCGACCTCCTGATCTCGAGGAGGACGACTTAAGCATTTGCCACGGTCACCGGTAAGTGTCGATATATAGAACATGAAAATGTGAATAAATACAAGTGCCAATTCCCCTCCACCCGCCTCCCCACCCCGCCCCACCCCCCTCCCCCTCTTATCACCTGACGACTCGTTTTGTAGATTCCGAATGACAATCGTTTTCATATTAAGCTCAATATATGCATGTTTGAAGACAAAGTTTTCACATGTTCATTTATAACAAAACAATTTAAACTTTGCGTTGCGGATACAAAAGGTTATTTTTGTTTAAGACTCCTGATTAACTTGAATTTCAAATGACACTAGATAAATATTGCTTTATTAAACGGCTTACTCCTTTTGGAATCATGTCCTGCAATGCTTACAATAAGGGAACGTCTTAAAGATTTGTATTAAAGATTTGTAATGGTGACAAGCTTATGACTAATAATTGTGTTTATGTTATTAATTTTCCTTAACTAGCATCTGACCTTGATCTTAAGTTTTGAATTTGTTCTTGACCCTGAGAACAAACCGTTGCATATTTCTGAAGAACAGAAAACTGAAATAACGGTGCTGAAGGCAAGAATCTGATATGTGTCGGACATTGACAGCCAAAGATAGTGTATAGAGACTGACAGACAGACAGATTGAAATATTGAAAAAAGCTCGTAGATCACGAAATGCCTCCACCCGCACCCCACCACACACACACACACACCACCACCCCTTGATGCATTCAGTAACTGCACAAAAAAACCAGAACCTATTCGGTCATTGTGCACTAAACGTTTGACGTACTGACATCAAATCAAAATAAATGGTCATTTGCCAGTCATAATTGACCTCTAGATCAAATCTGATTTTAGACCAAAGCATTTTCTTGTTATTTGACAAAATATTTTAACTGTTCTGGGTCAATCTTTTACTTTTAAGCTACTGATCTCAAAATCAACAGGGGTCATCTGCTGGTCATGATCAACCACCCTGTCAAGTTTCGTTAATTTCGTGATTCTAATCCTAAGTATTCTTAAGTTATCATTTGGAAACGGTTCAACTTTTCCGGATCGCTGTAAACTTGACCTTGGACCTGCTGGTCTCAAAATGAATAGGAGTAATCGTTTGGTCATGTTCTCGGAAAGGCAGATAAAGTTTCGTGATTCTAGGCCTAAGGCTTCTCAAGTCATCGTCCAGAAACTGTTTGACTGTTCTGGATCCCTGTGATTTTGACCTACTGATCTCAACATCGACAGAAATCATCTGCTGGTCGTGTCAAATCTCCTTATCAACTTTCAAAATCCTATGCCAAAACATCCTTGAGATAACATCTGGAAACGGTATACCTGTTCTTTGTCAATTTGACCTTGACCTTTGACCTACTGACCTCAGTATCAGTAGTGGTCATCTGCTGGTCATGATTAACCTTTTTATTAAGTTTCGTGATTCTAGGTCCAAGCGTTTCCAAGTTATTGTCCAGAAACTGTTTAAATGTTCCGGGTCACTGTGACTTTAACCATTGACAAAGTGACCTAAAAATCGATAGAGATCATTTGCTGGTCAAGACCGCCCTCCTAATCGACTTACATAATCCTATACACAAACATTCTTGAGTTATCATCTGAAAACTGTATACCTTTTCTTCGTCAATGTGACCTTGCCCTTTGACCTACTGACCTCAAAATCAATAAAAGTCATCTAATAGTCATGTCGACCTTTCTTTTAAGTTTCGCGATTCTAGGACCAAGCGTTTCCAAATTATCGCCAAGAAACTGTTTAATTATTCCAGGTTACCGTGAACTTGACCTTTGACCTACTGACCTCAAAATCAATAAAAATAAATTTGCTGGTTATGTCCAACTTTCCTATCAAATTTCATGATCCTAGGTTTAAGCGTTCTTGAGTTATCATCCGGAAACCGATTGTTCAACATATTAGAAGACCGACAGACAGACCGACCGACTTCTGAAAAACAATATACTCCTCCTTCTTAGAACGGGGGCCTAAAAATAGGGCTTCACAGCTAATCAACATGTCATTTACTACTTACAACATCGTTCTCGGAAAGGCAGCTAAAGAAAACTTTTAAAAAATCAAACATTAAATGTACTATTATAAGTGTTGTCCAATTTTTCTATAATTTTACAAATTCAAGGGCCGTAACTCTCATATATGCATATCTATTTCAATTTTCAGCCCCTAGACTGATTAATAATTTCCTCCGACATACATTTCGCATAAAATGCTGGGAAGTTGTATTTCATAAAAAAGTATATGGTGGGTGTTGCATACTTATACCTTTTATAAATGATTTCAAAAGGCATAACTCTGACCCTTATTATTTACCATAAAAGACTTTGTAGAGGTGGGTTCTACATCTAAACTGTTCCGTTATAGATAGTAGTATTGTATTAGATAAAGATCAAAACTCTTCTAAAAAGTGCACAATTCGGCCATATTTTCAGCCTTATAGCCTACACTATACATAAGAATCCATTAAATGTTAAGTCTACATACAGTATTAAATAACTTCTATCAATTCGTAATGTGTGATCTGTTTACCTGTAGCTAAAAAATAACATAGCAGACCGTTCCTTATATTTATATGAAAATAAATAAAACACTACATTTATATACTTAGTATTATTGTAGCAAAAAAATTTAAAGGAAATAGACTAGATTTAAAATAACGGCGCCGCTTTATCATAATTTCTATAACTATATTGTACGTCTTCGTGATTTAAGTAAAATTATTATTTTAAATAATATTGCATTTAAGTTATTAAAAGTGTATTTGATAAAAGTAAAATTTTATAAAGATACATTTATTAGTTTTTGAGATATTTGCAATAAACGCGGTTGCAAATAGTTAGTAATATCATTCTTTAAGTGTATAAATATGGCCTTAGCAGACCAAACCAGGATTCCACGGTGACTGCCAGTGATTCGTCGCCATCCGCAATTCAGCGCGACCCGCTGAGATTTTTCATCGCGAGTCGCCGTGGACACTTTATCTATAATAGATCGTGGGGTCTTACAAAATCATCGCGATTTATCACAGTCTAACACAGGGTAAAAATTTGTGCCGGTGGTAATGATGAAAAAGCAAAATCTGCGAGCAAGGGAGTGTATGTAGTATATAATCTGTCATTCAATTTAAAAGACTTATGAACTAACTTTTCCGATATGTACTCACTTATATATGACATTAATCAATTGCTCATCAAATAGACTGGAGGTAATTGATATTATTTAGTGGAGTAAACGAATATGTCTCACGCAATAGCGCATTACTCTTCTTTCAGTCGATGTTAAAATGCACATTTCTGTCCTTTAAAAAATGTTTAAATGCATCTCGCTAAGCACCCGCTTAGAGTTTATGACACTAAGTTTGTTTTTCAAGAGTATTAACTACGGTTTGGTGAGTATTATTTTTTATTACCCGATGAAGTTGGAGGGATATAGTTTTGTCGTTGTCCGTCCATCCGTCCGCCGCCGGTCCCTCCGAGCCCACGTTTTCATACTTAAATGGCTATAGGAGCAAAAGGTAACTTTACTTTTTCTTTGATGTCATTCATTCCGTAAGGCTTTTATGTGCCAGTGGCTATTTTCACGTCGCTAAAAGAACAACAGAGAGAACAAAAGGGTAGCCACATAAATACCCATATGTAGTAACTGACTTCTTTCCGTCTGTCCGTCCGTCCGGAGCCATATCTAACAATTGGTTGGGAATATTTGGATAAAACTTCATATTCGTAGTTGCCACTATGAGGTTATGCGGCCCGTCAAGTTTCAGTTAGATTGCCTAAGTAACAGCAGAGTTATGGCCCTTAGAAGTTTCTTATGTTAACTATATAACGGGAGTCTATGGGAAAATAGCAACTTTCATAACATTTTCTCGAATAGAAAAATTTCCTCATTGTAGATTTTAATAAAACATCTCACAGTCGTTAATAAACAAATGACCTATAATTATAGTGAAATAAAATGTATAGGCCCTTGTGCCTATTTCTGAGATATTTGGACATGATTAAAGTGAACCGCCTATTTGAAGCTAATTTTAAGACATTATTTTGAATTATTAAAGGTGTCAGATGTTTTAATATCATATTTTAACTTTATAAAGATAGAGACTGTTACGATTTAATAAATTTATTCACAGGTTGCCTTTAATTCATAAACCGATTTTCATTTCCGTACGCCGAATCCAGGCTTTATTCTACGTTTCCCGGATAAATGACGTTACGCCATCACTTCCGGTTTATCAAACGTGCAGAAATATCTTAAAGACAAATATATCTTTTTTGTTATTCAAACACACCGAAGTTGCGGAGAAACCACTTTTTCCTTTATCATACACATGAATAATATACGCAAAATATACAGAAAAGGAGTAATGTTGTGGCATGCTTTTTTTCAAAGAGAAAGCTAGAAGCAAGCACAATCATTATAGTCTTGAATTTCTGAGAAATGTGTCTAGTCCTTTGTAAACGATCATATTTTTTTACAATTGGAAAGCTATACATTTTGTATTCCAGATAAAATTTTATTTCCTGAACAACATAGCCCAGACCTCCGTTTTAATACTAGAAATGTCAATAGATAACCGTGTAGCTTGCATGATCATGCTACTCTAACCTTTTCAGCGTATTTCTTCAAACTTATATTTTCTACATAATTATATCTTAATGTTAAACTAAGCCTAGAAAAAACATCATACATCCAGGTACATTTGAAAGTATCGAGCTAGCTATCTGGAAAAGAAACGCCGCTTTGAAAAATCGATATGATCGCAACAATATTTCCTGGAAACTTTCGACTGTTCGGAAAATCTTTCGGAAAAAAATCGCTTTATCAAAATAATATTTTTTACTATTGCGATGGGTATCTAGCTGTCTTGTTTCATTCAGTGGTAGTTTCTTATCTAACGGGAAAGATATGCAAACATGCTTTTTTCACCGATAAAAGCATAAAATTCGACTAGCAATATATATTAAAACTAAAACAAATATGTAGTTGTAATATAATCAAAATTATTTTAATGGCCATGTTAATTCTGTATAATATTTTGTATTTTAGAAAACATTGCCTTCTATGCACATACAGCATCAGATGGCAGCTATCCTGAGGGAAAGGTTCTCAAATTTTCGAACGTTCTACTTAATGACGGAAATGGATACAAGCCAGGCTCTGGCATTTTTACTGCACCCGTGTCCGGCGTCTACCAGTTCACAGCACATGCTTGCAATTCAGCAGAAAAATACATGGTTATTGCAATCATGAAAGGAACTCAACAAATTGCAGTCAGCACGGGCTCCGGAGATGGCTCCATCTGTAATTCCGTCACCACTATTGCAAAAGTTCGAAAGCATGAAAATGTATATATTGTGTCTGCCTGGTACGATAGTCACATGTTCTCTAATGACCACCGTTGGCCGTCGTTTATGGGGTTTCTTTTGTATAAAATATAGATCAACTTGTTCGATACAGGCAGTTTGGACTTGACGCAGCAAAGTTTTTTTACATATACATACATACATTGATAATGAAACAGATACTTTACCAAGAAAACATGTAATAGTCGCTTTTATTTATCATTTCTGAAGGAAATTATATTGCAAAGTCTTAATTGTCACTTTTCAGAGGTCAGGTTTAGTAGCTGTCGATTTTCATCATGTAATACTAATAATAAACGATATATCCCGATAATTGGCTTTGTGTTTTACACTATAATGACAAGTAGATTTTCTTTGTATATTCAAATAAATATCGTGCCAGCATGACTAGTTCTGTAAAAGATTAAGAGTACAAGTACATATTTCCTTTGACTAGATGACAGGCCGTCAATGTTTTAAAGTCAGTAACGAGTTTTCGTACCAGCAGGATAACCTGGATTATTGTCTTTTGACGCCGGCAGATTGTGTCAGTTGCTCGCAAAAAGAGATAAATCATTTCAAAAAGATATGAACATTCTTCATTGTGCATTGAATGGAAAATGAGACGCCAAATTGCTCTAATTTCCTCAGTTTATTATTGTTCAAGAAGAATATTATATGCAAGACACTTATATCTTCGATAGTGATAACATGTATTTTACCAGTATCAATATTTCCCCTGCATCA
This sequence comes from Mercenaria mercenaria, assembly GCF_021730395.1. Taxonomy (NCBI): domain Eukaryota; kingdom Metazoa; phylum Mollusca; class Bivalvia; order Venerida; family Veneridae; genus Mercenaria; species Mercenaria mercenaria. Next base: position 30,177,726 of record NC_069379.1, read on the forward strand.
GATGAGTTATTAAGCCCTCCTAAATTAAATGTTGAAGGATTTTTGTACTTGATATCTTTTCTAAACTGTTCTTGATTAACATAACAATATTATTTCTGAAATACGTTTCTGAAACAACATTATACATGAGATACCTGTAACTTCCACAACACTCATTTAAGCAGATTCAGCAAAATCCCTTCTTAAAATTGAAAATCACTCAGTTCACCTAAAAGTGTGAAATTCAATCATTTCTGTGTTAGTCAAATTGCCTGGTAATTTAGGTTCATGTAGAATATTCTTTTTTTCTGTAATAGAATTCAAGCCGGTGCAAGGAAGCTGAAAGGGTGTTACACAATTCATTGCCTCTCATAAACCGACTCAAACAAACCGAGTCATCTATTACATGTATGTTGCTTTGTTGCTTCACAGTGTTGAAAACTTCGAAAGGATCTTTTCGCAAGTTTCATTTTATAAAAAATTTTGGAGAAGAAATAAATGAGGCAGATAGATATTCTTGAACTGCCAAAATGAATGTAACATGAGTTGATACAAGATATGTCCTAAAAATAAGATTAAACGCAACAATTTATGTAATTTGCAACGAATACTAATACTTAAAATAATTTTGTTTGCTTACGTTTCAAGACGTTTTAAAGTCAATTTAACCAAGAGATTTAGGGTCGGGCCAAAGCCAAACATTTAGGGTAGGTCGGGATACCGGAAACAAACATTTTTTACGCCTAATGAAATAACGTCAATGCGTCCATGGTACATTTAGTTAATGTTGTTTTATTGTATAAAATACATCAAGGTGTTGTTCAAATGAATGCGGATTACATTGGGATATAATATTTTCTGGGGTTGTTTCGTTTTATACATAAACATTCGATGTGTATCACCGATGCCAATTTGCAATTTTTCAAAGTAAAAATACGGAAAAAAGCAAATAATCAAAGACTATCAAAATTTAGCAAAGCACTAAACTATATAATTTTTATGACGTGGGGAAACGTCTATGCTAAAGATTTGAGAAACGGATTCGCAGTTTCAATGAAGCTATACTGTTTTTAGTGTATATATCCAATATCTTACGAGTAGTATAGGCAGCGGTTTGGCCCCACGAGTGCGCATGCGTGAGAATGACGTCATGCGCGGCGGCCATTTTGAATTTTATTTTTAGAATGACATCATCTTCCTATTTTAAGAATGACCTCACTTTGCTATTTATATCTCCCAGAAGTATATAGAGCTGACTTATATACCTATCTAGGGCGTGTTCGCGCACATTGAGGGTCAGGTGCTCAGCCCTAGACGGGGAGATTATACACGAAAACAAAAACTATATATTAATAATGTTGAATTAATAATCATATAGATTTATCTATAACGTAATATACATTGCATGGTAAACAAAGAACTTATTAATGATAATTTAAAGCAATATATTTATTATATCTTTAATTAAAACCATTAAGCTTTATTTAAGATAGCTACTTTAGAAGTAACGTTAACTGAAAATTAAAGACTACATTTTTCTTACGATGTTTCCTCCTTGGCGTCCACTGAGAAAATGACTCTAATCATAAGCGTAATAGTACTAAATGCGCATGCTCGGACTTATTTTTACGATGACTTCACATGCTATATTTAGATAAGATCATGAGTGAATCAAACGTGATCGTGGTCAGAATGTCTAGCGTGTGTTGATTTAAGACCGGATAGGCGGACAATAAAAAGTAAACATGTCAAAATTAATCCCTTTAAAGTCGCCACAATGTCTGGCGTTTATTTATTTAAGAGCGGATACATTAACAATAGCCTATTCAACTATCAAAGTTAATCCCTTTAAAGTCGCCGTAGTGTCTGGCTTATGTTGACTTATGGACGGATGCAGTATAATGGATATTGATTTTATCAATAGAAGTACTGACATAAAGATTTAATCCTCTAACAAAGGTACTTTTTGCAACTTGTCCATTCTTTGACCGTTTAAGTTTGACTAGTTTAAACCAGTATTACTATTTTTAATTGACCAATCAGAATTGAGATAAATGACGTTCTTACTAAAAAAATACAAGCCTCGTTTTGAAATGCTTTATGGCGAGTATATAAGAACACGCTCGAGTCAGTTAAATCATTCTAACTTTAGAATTCATACCGGCAACATGGAAAATATAGCAGCAACGTTTGAGATGATGGTGAATACTTTCACCGACGCAGATGAGCTCATGAATTATGCGGCGACGTGGGGGATACAGGATTCCCCGTGGGTGCGGTTCCGTTTGTTTCAATTGAGGAACCCACAATATGGTAATGACTTTGTCGAGGAAGAGTTGAATAACATACTTCAACATTTTGGAGAGCCAACTGACCAGAACACAAACGATATGGAGTTGGCCCTGGAATACGTACGAGAGCAGGGAGAAGTTGAAGAGTGTATTAAAGCGTTACTATTTGATGACGAGATGGAAGAAACGGCGGCTGCTTGTATTCAAGATGGGGAGTGGCACCCTACATCACCAGGGTTACAGATAGGTGGCGGAGAAGAGCCCCAGCCGGGTCCGTCTCATAGACCCGACCCTAAGGGCCTTCAATATACAATCAGAAAAAAATCACAAAAAACGTATGCAAAAACTGCGGCAGTGGACAGGACGTATCAAGTTAAAGTGGACGAACAATATAAAGGACAAAATTTAATAGATGTGAGACAAGGTCTTCACCAGATGTTTGACCACGTGTTGGAGGAAGCCCGGGGCGATTTGGCAGGGAACGATTTAGGCCGTGTTGTTATACATCACGAAGGACTTCATGATCCTATTGTTGTTCCTCTCCAGCCCTGGGACCAGTTAAACGCAGACACAGTAATGGGAACTATAGAAAAAGTACTCAACAGTAATAAAGACCTCCGTATTGATGAGAGTTTTGACATTTCAATAGGATCCATTGATTTACCTAAAGGAAGCGGTGGACCAAGACGAAGAATTACTAAACTCAAAGGAAAAAACAATTCATTACAGTTGAAAAAATCTATAGTTACCATTAAAAATGATGACCAGATGTGTATGGCGAGAGCGATTGGAGTCAGCTGGGCAAAACTCAACCGTTGTACTTCAGAAGAATGGAAAGAAATAACCAAAAACAGACAAAAGAAAAGTAATTTACAACTCATACTAGAACATCAGAAAGTACCAGAAAGTTATTATAAAAAATTAAGGGAAAAGAAAAGAGACGAACAACGACAATTAGCAGCTGCAATAAGTCATATGGCCGGAGTATCCCTAGATCGCCCTGCCAGTTTAGAAGATATCACGGCGTTTGAAGAAGTCCTGGGAGTACGTGTGATAGTAGTTAGCGCCATGTTGGGTAACAAATTCATAACAAGTCCCAGTTCAGACGAGCGTCCATGCATCTACATATACTTAGTGGACGACAATCACTTCCATGCCATCACCAGTATCGTCGGCTTCTTTAGCGCCAATTACTTTTGCGAAAAATGTCTCAAACATTACGACCACAAAGAAAGACACCAATGCGAAACACATTGTATCATATGCAAACGTGACACATGCCCTAAAACAGAGACGCCAGTGAAATGTAAAGAATGCAACATGGACTGTAGATCAGAAGAGTGCTATCAAAAACATAAACAAATACCAGTACATAAAAAAGGAAAAAATAAAGGAAAACCCAGCGGAACCTCACAGTGCGACAAATGGTGGAAGTGCCCCTTATGCTATAAAGTGTTAAGATTAGATCAACGCAAGAAAGAAGAACACCAGTGCGGAGAGTATATGTGCAGTTCATGTAATGAATATGTATTGGAGGGACATCTGTGTTATTTAAGAGCCACCCCAGCAAAAGAAGATCACATACCAAAGTTTATATTTTTTGATTTTGAATGTAGTCAGGATGAAACATCAGTGTGTGAAAATGGATATGTACCCAATAGGAAAATTGATTGTAAAGACTGCCAATCGCAACAGGTATGTAAATCTTGCTCCAAATGTCAAAATTGTAAAACGTCATGGTGCGGTAAAACCACCCATCGTCCCAATTTTGTAGTAGCCCATACGGTGTGTCCAGAATGCATTAATAAAGAATTAACGCCCGAGTCTATATGTAAAAAATGCGGTACCCGTTGCGACGAATGTGACAACTCTGAGTTGCCTGCTAACGAAGATGAAGGGCCATGCCCTGGAACATGTGGGTTTAGAGAAGTCACGTTTGAAGGAATGGATACCGCGGAAAAATTTGGCGAATGGTTGTTTTCTGATCAACATAAATACTTTAAAGTTGTTGCCCACAATATGAAAGGCTACGACGGTTATTTCCTTTTAGAATACCTTATAGACCAATCCCTTAGACCCGACAAAATCATTTATAGCGGATCCAAAATTATGTATATGACGTTGGAGCAAGATTTGCATATTAAAGTGATTGACAGTCTCAATTTTTTACCCATGAAATTATCTGCGTTACCGAAAGCCTTTGGATTAGATGAATTGAAAAAGGGGTGGTTCCCTCATTATTTTAATACAAAAGAAAACCAAAATTATATAGGATCCTACCCAGAGGCTAAATTTTACGGACATGATTTTATGAGTGAGAAAGAGAGATCTGATTTGTTAGCATGGTTGAGTGAGAAAAAGAATGATGTGTTTGATTTTAGAAAAGAAATGTTAGAGTATTGTAGAAGTGATGTTGATATTTTGAGACAAGCGTGTTTAAAATTTAGAGAATTATTGATGAATGCTACGGGTGAAAGAGTGTTTGAAATAAATGAGAAAGGGCAGGAAGAAGAAAAGTTAGTACGGGCCGTAGATCCATTCGATTCCGTGACTATAGCTTCCGTCTGCATGAATGTATTTAGAACCAAATTTTTAGAAGAAGAATGGAAAGTAAAATTAGAGGACGAAACTGATTGGGTACCCGCAAAATTAGTAGATGGAAAGCTGTATGTATTACACGAAAATGAATGGATCCACGAAACCGAACTGACCGGAAAGGAAGTGAGAGAGAAAAAATTTGTACGTACAATGATAGCAAAAATTCCTCCTGGTGGTTACAATGATCAATATAGTAAGGTCTCTATAGAATGGTTAGAATGGTTGGCACATACTAAAAATATCAAAATTCAACATGCATTAAATATTGGCGAAAAATCTTTACCAGGTACACGATATAAATTAGATGGGTATTGTGAAGAAACAAACACAGCGTATGAGTTCAACGGGTGCATCTTCCATGGATGCCGAGATTGTTTCACTGATAATCGCGAAAATATGTGTCATCCACTCACCAATCAATCTTTAGACGAACTATTAGCATTGACATTAAAAAAGAAAGCTTACATAGAACAATTAGGAATGAAATATGTTTGTATTTGGGACCACGAATTCAGAAAACAAAAGAATCAAAATTCTGAGATGAAGCGTTTCATTGATAATTTAGATTTAACAGACAGATTAGATCCTAGGGAAAGTTTCTTCGGGGGGCGCACCAATGCCAGTAAACTCTACTACCAAGTTGATGAAAGCGAGCAAGTCAAATATGTGGATTTCACTAGTTTGTATCCTTGGGTCAACAAGTATTGCCAGTATCCTGTAGGTCACCCCGTCATAATAACGAAAGATTTTAATGACTTAAAGGAGTACTTTGGTATTGCCAAAGTAAAAATAGTACCACCAAGAGGTCTATACCATCCCGTCCTTCCTTATAGGTCAAATGGCAAACTGAAATTCCCTTTATGTAGGACCTGCGCAGATAATGAAAACCAAAACCCCTGTGATTGCCCGGATGATGATAGAGCGTTAACTGGCACGTGGTGTACTCCAGAGATCCAGACCGCTTTAAGATTAGGTTATACCATTATGAAAATATATGAAGTATACCACTGGGAGGAAACAACTCAATATGACCCTAAAACCAGTGAAGGGGGACTGTTTGCCAATTACATAAACACATTTTTAAAGTTTAAGCAAGAGGCAAGCGGCTCCCCTGACTGGATACAAAATGAACAAGACATGAAGAATTACATAACTCAATATATGGAGAAAGAGGGTGTTTCATTGGATCGGTCAAACATTAGGAAGAATCCGGGTTTGAGAGCGCTGGCTAAACTATGTCTCAATAGCTTTTGGGGTAAGTTTGGTCAACGTCTCAATATGCGTCAGACAGAGTTTTTTCACGAAACGCAGGCAAACCTTTTCTTCCAACTGTTTTCTGATCCTACGAAACAACCACTCAATTTTCATATCCTTTCCAATGACATGTTACAAGTAGAATGGCAATTCAAACAAGACTGTCAACCCGAAGATAATAAAACAAACATCTATTTAGCGACTTTTACAACTTGTTGGGCCAGACTTAAACTTTACAGTGTGCTTGAAAAGCTCAATAGGAGGGTTCTGTATTATGATACAGACAGTGTGATATATGTAAGTCGCCCGGGACAGTATGATCCTCCATTAGGTGATTACTTGGGGGAGCTTACGGATGAGCTTGACGGTGGGGAGTACATTGTAGAGTTTGTGTCTGGTGGCCCTAAAAATTACGCTTATAAAACCAGTAAAAACAAAGAGACGTGTAAGGTTAGGGGTTTTACTTTGAATTATAAAAATAGTCAGTTGATCAATTTTGAAAGTGTAAAACACATTGTTACCGATCCGAAAGGTTGTCCGAGCATTACAGTAACAAATCCGCATAAAATTTGTAGAGATAAGAGAAAAAGGAAAATAGTCAATCGTGAAGAAAACAAAAAATATCAAGAGGTGTACACAAAACGTAGAAAAATAGCAGATTTTGACACTGAACCATATGGATATTAAGTTAGATACAATGTATTGATGTTAATATGTGTTGAAATTAAATTTCTGTCATTTGCATTTCAAATTATGTCATCTGTGTTACTGTTTCTGTTATCTAATTTTTAAGTTTTGTCTACACACTGTTTTTTATTTTTTGTCTATGATGATTCAGAGAATTGTATAACTTTGGTATTGTTTTATATCACGAATAAAATATGTAAGAAAAAACTGTCTTCTCGATTGTATTATTCCAATTTGTACATAAGAATATGAATGCTACCGACTCTCACGAGCCTGAAAGGAAAACCTTTTGTCTGTTAACAAGGTTATTAAATAGCACCTGATACTGCAAATTCAAAGCGATATCTCTGCAGGCTTTACCTTGAGGAAACAAACTTTGGGTGAGATATACGACAGATATGTTCCTGTGGTGACTGCCCTTCGTAAAGAGATCAGCAATTCTTTGATCGCATTTAGCTTCCGTCATCAAGTCGTCAAAGACCAGCAGGTTCCTTTTGACTAACATTTATATATTGGGAATCATTCAAGTAGTCTGGAATACCGTGTACAAATTTAACACCGGGGATTTCACGCTGAAGTTCATCATACAATGGTTGCCATTGTCCAAACCACCATATGATACGCTGAGGCTGAGGTCTTACAAGATTGGATGATAGCAGTTTTCTTGTCCATTCAGTTTTTCCACTACCACTTGGTCCTGAAACGACCATAGAAAATGGATGTTGAAACGTCGTCTCTCTTGAGATGTCCCATGTTTGTAATGGTGGTGAAAAACTGTCAGTGTGGTCGTCACTCCAATGCTTATTACGTTGATGTCTCAAAATGGCGTCGCGCCTAGAGAATGACTGGTGACATAGAGGGCACTTATTCATTTGTGAAACCGATGTAAGTATCTTTTATCAAAAAGACACTGCTTTATTCTGTTTGCCATTCTTACGCTTTCTTGGGGCAGAGGAGAAGGAAGAGGAGGAGGAGGAGGAGGAGGAGGAGGAGGAGTGGAGGAGGTGGTGGAGGAGGAGGAGGAGGTGGAGGAGTGGAGGAGGAGGAGGAGTAAAGGAGGTGGAGGAGGAGGATGAGGTGGAGGTGGAGGACGAGGTGGAGGAGGAGGAGGAGGAGGAGGAGGAGGAGGAGGGAGGAGGAGGAGGAGGGGAGGAGGAGGAGTGGAGGAGGTGGTGGAGGAGGAGGAGGAGGAGGAGGAGGAGGAGGAGGAGTGGAGGAGGTGGTGGAGGAGGAGGAGGGGGAGGAGGAGGAGGAGGAGGAGGGGGGGGGGAGGAGGAGGAGGAGGAGTGGAGGAGGAGGAGGAGGAGGAGGAGGAGGAGGAGGAGGAGGAGGAGGAGGAGGAGGAGGAGGAGGAGGAGGAGGAGGAGGTGGAGGAGGAGGAGGAGGAGGAGGAGATGTGGAGGAGGAGTTGTTGGTATATACAGTAACTCGTAACACCTTCAATCATGGTTAAATTTACTTTACGACTTATACATGACGTGTGATCCCTGAGTGATCAATCAGAATGCGTCATATCATTAGCCAATCAGAGCATTGCTATAAGTTATACTGACTAATCAGAACGTTGCTTTGGCTCCATTTATTTTACTTTACCCTGTGAATTCGTTCATTGTCACTTTTGATCTCAAAGTGAAAGGATCAGGTAAGCTTACTTTACGCGTGAGTGACCCCATATTCTTTTAGTGCAAACAATGGAATAGTACTAGTCAAAACCTTTCGTAGGATACCAAACACGGGTATAGTCGGTTGAGTAATAAAGGAGAAAATCGATATTTTACGCATGAGTGATTTCATTTCCGGTTGTATGCTACCAACACTTAGTTCTCGTCAAGCGTCTTGGTCTGACACCAAGATCATTAAAATCGGTCTACAAATAGAGGAGAAATTACATTTTGAAAATTTTGGTTGGGAAATTTGAATTTACCGCTCAAAAATGTTTTCAATGACGTCACTTCAATCTTTAAACGCCAATATCTTGAGAACGGATCTAGATAGAGGTAAATATCTATACATTTTCTGAACCTATGCGACGAGATCTTTCCAATGCTATCTGTTTCAAGAGTTTATTGCAAAGTTTAAGAAAGAAGGTTTAAAAATCGCTGTTACGTCATAACTCGTTAACGGTTGAAAATCGAATCGAGAATGGGGGATGTAAATGAAAGATTTTTATGAATTCTATCACATGAAATTAACATCTCAGAATTGATGAATAGAAAGTGTGTCATGAAATGGGAAAAACTGATTGTTCAATGTTAACTGTATTTCTGTTCATTGAAAATCTTAACGATTTCCTAGAATGGTCGAAATAGGCTTTCTAGAGCCTATCTGTACTTAAGACAGCATCCTAAAGGACTATGAAAGTTTTATAACACAAAATACTCGTTTCTATAAGTTTCTCCTAAAAGTCATAAAATTGACCGAAATTTAATCCGCTTTTACAGTTTTCAAAGTATTAGTGTCAACATTGGCCATTTCTCTTTCATACATTATCTTAAGCCGATCTCAAGTCAAAAGATATTAATACTTAATATCCGCTGAAGGTTGAATTTCATGCATAGACTTGTACGATTATATTGAAGTGTATACTCTGTTAATTCAAAATTCTGGAAAAATGTTCCAAATTATATATATGTGAAATATTGTGTGATGTGTTGGAGTATCTACACCGTAGTGGAACTGGCATGTTCAATTTCGGAGACTATGATGTTGTTGTAATAACTATAGATGACAAATATAAAGTTATAAAGGAAGATATTATTGTGATACCTGTTAATGAAGTTGCAGACACAATTTGTGTACTAGGGTAATAGGCCCGAATGATTTTGATAATTTTGAATATTTTGATGAGGTTACATATATTGTTTAATGGCGCGTACGTGTGTGCGTGCGTGCATGTATGTCTGTGTGTATGTGCGCGTGTGCGAGTGTGTGTATGCGTGTACTTGTGTGTGTGCGCGTGTGCTTGTGTGTGTGCGTGTGTGTGTGTGTGCGTGTGCGCGTGCGCGTGTACGTGTACGTGTGTATGTGTGTGTTTGTGTGTGTGTGCGGGTGTGCGTGTGTGTGTGTGTGTGTGTGTACTTGTGTGTCGAATCGTCTTGTAAAGACCTTTCCAATGGTACCTTACTTGACCAGGTTCGAGTCTAGGGACGCGCAGAAAATGTGAATTTTACGCGTGATTGATTTCACTTCCGGTTTGAGTGTACCAACTTATAGTACTAGTCGAGACCTTCGGTTAGATACCCAACATGCCTAGGTTATCTTTAATAATAAAGGCATGAAGCCGGGTGTTTCCGGATGAATGATTCTCGTTTTAATCTCAATATCTGGAAAACGAATAGAGATAGACCCGTAATTGTACATATTTTCTGAACCTACTCGAAAAGATCTTTCTAACGGTACCGGTCCCGGGTCTGTACGATGACTTTGAAATTTTAATGACTTCATTTCCGGTTGGCACCTAGTTTATGGTAAAGTACACCCTTTGGGCTTTTCAAAAATGTCAGATACCCAAAATGTAAAAATGGACCCTAAAACGTCTTATTGTTGATGATTTTACAACCTTCTTAAAAAAGCCCTTTACTGGTTCTAAAACTCTGGATGGTCATTAAAAATGTTGGCAATTGTTTAAGAAAAATGTTCTTTAACATCATATCGGTATGAAAGAGGCACTTCGGTCCATATGCGACCCAGACCTGATGTCACCTCCCTTCCCGTACTTAATACACGGATTAACTTGGACAGATCAATAGGCCTTTGTTAATGCATCCGTCCATAAATCAACATAAGCCAGACATTGTGGCGACTTTAAAGGGATTAAATTTTACAGTTGAATAGGCTATTGTTCACACATCCGCTCTTAAATAAATACACGCCAGACGTTGTGGCGACTTTAAAGGGATTAATTTTGACGTGTTTACTTTTTATTGTTCGCCTATCCGGTCTTAAATCAACACACGCTAGACATTCTGACCATGATCACGTTTGATTCACTCATGATCTTATCTAAATATAGATTATGAAGTCACTGTAAAAACAGGTCCGAGCATGCGCATTTAGGGATAATACGCTTATGATTTAAGTCATTTTGTCAGTGGACGCCAAGGAGGAAACATCGTCGACAAAAATGTAATACTTTATTTTCAGTTAACGTTATTTCTAACGTAGCTATCTTAAATAATGGTTTTAATTAAAAATATAATAAATATTTTGCTTATCATTAATAAGTTCTTTGTTTACCATACAATGTATATTATCAATTAAACATTTTTAGTATATAGTTTTTCGTTTTCGTGTATAATCTCCCCGTCTAGGGCTGAGCCCCTGACCCTCAATGTGCGCGAACACGCCCTAGATAGGTATATAAGTCAGCTCTATATACTTCTGGGAGATATAAATAGCAAAGTGAGGTCATTCTTAAAATAGGAAGATGATGTCATTCTAAAAATAAAATTCAAAATGGCCGCCGCGCATGACGTCATTCTCACGCATGCGCACTCGTGGGGCCAAACCGCTGCCTATACTACTCTTACGTATGTGACGTGAGGCGTTAGCCGTTATCGTGCGTTCCAATTATTGATGATCTAGTGATAAGTTTTATTATATTTTCGACAAAAAAAAATGAAAATATAAAAGATACTCAGTTTAGAAGCATGGTGTTCTATCCATTATACTAGATGTTGTAACTGCAGTGACATTGCTTTTGAATCAGCACTCGCACAAGACATAAGAGATTTACTATTCATTTTCTTAAAGAGACATTAGTTCTCAAAAAACTTAAATCAGGATTGGTATGGATCAAAACGAGTACAAATGTATATATCGTTTTTTCTGAATGATTTCAGTAGTAAACGAACGAATTTGCTTTAGGTTCCTGTCACAATTGGCTGTAAATAAACACCAGCACGCGTTTCAGTATGATATAAGAAGAAAAATAAATGATTTAGAGTTGAATATAATAGTTATAATTATTTTCCGAATTGCTGTCATATGATGATATATTTAAGACGTTATATGTGACAACTTTATTACAGCAGTAGCTAATATTTTTAGAACTTGCGCAGCATGGTCTGGTGCTTTGTATTTTCATTCTTAATATTTTGGGTTTAAAAGATCTACATTCTTACATTACGAAACATTAACCCATTATTTGAAGTATTTGATAATTTTGCATATATGAAGCCTACGCCTATCAATATTAACGATATTATTGTCCTCGAACATAATTAGCATCAAGCAAAATCGATATTTTACATGATTGTCATCATTTCAGCATAGTCATCTAACTTATGAAATTTAATGCATGCGAGTGTTCAATATATACCCGAAAAAAATGCTCTCAAATCTCATGTATCATAAAGAAGTAAGTGGAACTGCTATATAATATAGAAAAGGGAATGGTAAATTGATAAGTCAAAATCATATTTTCTTTAGATATATAATAAGTAAATGCTAGTCCCCATAGTAACGTCATGTGAAGTCATCCAGCTCAATTTTGTCTCTTTGTCTCTTTGTCTATTTGACATGCGCAAAAAATTACTTATCACTATCCATTTGTCAAGCTAAATTTTCTTAAATTGGAAAAACATTGGTGTGAAGTGTAAGCGTTACGCTAATAACGTCAAAATATAGATGTGACATCATAAACTGTTTGGCAGACATATTGTGTTAGTCATCGCTTGAAAATCAGTGTCGAACGGACACATGAGATAACATTTTGTGTTTTGATTTGAAAATCAATGAAAAAGACAGTTCTGTGCTGCTAAAAGTTTAAAGGACAATGTCCTGAAGAAAACAAAATTTCATTGGTGGAATTGGACGTTTAAAAGGGGTCAGGATAATACTGCTAATGACTCGAGTAACAGGAATGAAAACAGATCAGTAAGACTTTATAGACTAATGAGCTCCTTGTTTAGTTTTCAGTTTCTTCAATACGACAGTGTTTACTTATTCGCAGGAACGTGTGAAAATGCATTAAATGGCGATCAACTTTGAGCAAAGGTAAACACGAGTAAAATTGGGCATTTTTAGGTAGTTACGTTGCCTAGGAGACGATAAATAAATAGTGTGGATGAATTCTGTAATTAAGATATTCATATTTAATATGTTCATGTCCATCATAATATCAAATTTTAACACAATGTGACCAGAAACATAGAAATGAGAACACTTTTCCGCGTATTTATAGAACACCCCTCGTATCTTTAACTAAAATATTTTCATTTTATAAATGCCTTTAAATGTAGAAAAAATTTATCAACTGAATTTAACTTAACCAAAAATATATAAGGTAGCTGTGACTGTTATTATACAGCTATATGCACAATTTAATATTATATATAACAATCATTTGTAAGGAAAACATTATGGTTTGATGAACTTAAATTTGTGAAAAAATATCGGCAAATGTATCACGTATACCGAAAGTCTAATCTTATATTATGTTTAGTTGTTCTGTTGCGATAGAAACCCTTAAGGGAAATATAGGTTACAAACACTAGATTTTGTTGCACCAGTAGTGAGACATATCACGTATTATATGCAAAATTACTGAGGTATAATTTATAATATGCACAATTGGATAACATAACACTTGAAAACCTAAAGAATTTTGTGAAGAAAACTATCTCCTAACAGTTAAACTTTAGAAAATCGAACTTATTATATACTTCATCGTTCATTAACCATATAGCAAACTTAAGATTGAAAGAGACGGGGACATGGGACTGAAAATTTGAAACTCCTAAGAAATTGCTCTGATACTGTTGCGGGAAAATGATTGGTCAAAAAAGTAAAAAAGATCGGCAAATATATCACATCAACCGAGCAAATTATCTTTTGGCTATTTGCAGTTGCTCCTTTATGCTCAAAACGGGAAAAATACAGTTTTCAAAACACTAAATTTTGATGCACAAATTGCCTACATAGCACGCAACGTGAGACCTTTCCCGTTTTATCAGCAGATGACTGGCTCATAACGTCTGTATAATTAGAACATATGGCCCCAAGGACTAAAATGAAGTTAAATGTTAGTAAGCTTTTCCTTTAACCATTTTCTTTACAAGCAAGCTTAATGTTGATGGATAGATGACAATGTCCGTATAAAAGGCAGCATATATATCTCGGGTAATATTTAAGACCCGTCCGGCTCTTAGGAGCTGCGGAAATTAAGTCTATCGTTCATTTATTGTACACAAGAACTATATTCATTTACTTTAAACAATAATTACTTATTCATAATAATGATAACATATATAAATATTTTCAAATACCAATGGAATAAAGATGCATATAAAATAAAGCATTCTCTTTTATTCAGAAAAAGCACCCTTGCCAAAACACGCTTTGTTTAAGGTATCACTGCTTACGAGATCAAACGTGCATTTCAATGTACAAGGTATTTTCAGAAAGAGAATAGGACATGCGAGAGGTTGACATTTTGAACATGAAGCAAAACAATACGGATAGCCCAGGAGACTCTCATGAGTATAAGGCTCTCGTAATCATGGCCTTCAATTAACGACAGTAATCTTCTTGTAAAGTGTTAATTCGGCTTTACGGAAAACAAAATTTAATAACTAAAGGCCTAATTCAAAAACAGACCATAAACAGAGAATGTACGGAGGACATGGTTTATCAAGCATATACCAAATTCAAGATCGAAAGATTCCATGGCCACCGGGTTATGAATTTGAAAATTCCAAGTGAATGTTCTGATACCAATACGAAAAAATGATCAGAGAATGTACGGAGGACATGGTTTATCAAGCATATACCAAATTCAAGATCGAAAGATTCCATGGCCACCGGGTTATGAATTTGAAAATTCCAAGTGAATGCTCTGATACCATTACGAAAAAATGATCAGTTAGGAAAGTGAAAAATATCGGCAAATTTAACACATAAAGGGAACCGTCATCTTACGGGTTTTTCCCCAGTTATTTCTTTTGCGAACAAAAATGCGTTAAATATAAGTTTCAAAACACTAAATTGTGTAAGAAGAAAAATGGTCGCAACAGCACACCTAGTGAATTCTTTCCCGTCTTACCGGCAAATGGCTGATACATAGCGTATGCATAATGAGAGAACATAACGCTTAGACCTAACCAGTAGTGTCAAAAAAATCCTCTAACCGTCTAGTTTCTCATAAAAAAGCTTAATACTGATAGCCAGATGTCCACTTCTGTTCAAATTGGCAACAAATACTTCATGTAATAGTTTACAACCGTCCGCCTCTATGGAACCTATGAAATTGATTCTAGTATTAAATCATTAGACAAAATAATTACATCATTTTAATTTACACAACAATTACTTTTTTTTAAATCATCAGATATAACATATTATTTCAATAACCTATTGGATATATATGCATATAAAATGCACACCAATCTCTTTTATTAAAAAAGCCATCCGGGCCAAAAGCCACTATAAATAACATGTCACTGCTTACAAGTGCAACTGTGCATTTAAATGTAAAATGTTTTCGGAAATAGCAAAGGTAATGCTAGACAGGGATATTGGCGCTCAGCAAAAGGGATAGCAAAGTACAGTCTGATCATGAATATAAAGTTCTCATAATAATTTCCGTATAAACATGATAAATAAATGTTTTTTGTTGTTGTGGTTTTCAGTTATTATTTGAGAAAAAAAGCCGTTAAGCTGGTCTAATATTTATGTAACATAGAAAGGTGAAAATAAAATGAAGCCTTCAAGTTAATACTTTGTCATAAATGATAACATGAATATAAATTAAATCGGGTAAACTAACATTTAATTTGTACACCCGAACGTCGCACGAAAACGGATGAGTCAACTATTCACTCGAACTCATCGACGGGTCACTGCAAATTCCTGTATAATGTTTATATTTCGATGATTAGAACTACCGAAAACGTGAACTAATTGTGTAAGTCCAAACGAGTTCGAGTTAATGAAGTTCGACTGTACAACATACTAAAGACTTGCACGGTCCAACCCATTTGCTTTTTACTAAAAACATCTTCATCATATGATTCTTTGTTCTATTGTGTTACATGTACAATTTATTGCATGTTTTAGATTGATATAAGCAATAAAATATGATTAAATCAAAGACTTGCATACATTCTGGAGAAAATAACTTTTGAAATGGGAGTTTTAACAAAGTATTCAAACCTGATATTCAGAGTGTCAACGGATTTTATTTGTTTATTCGTGCGTGCAATTAGTTATGACTTAATGACACGAATAAACAGAAGATATTCATTTGATTAAGTTTCGTCTTGTAATATCTGTCAACGATTGATCACGAGATGTTTTGTCCAGTGATGCAGCAATGAGTGCAAATTTATTATCATTTTGGTTATAAGAAAAAAAAGGCATTTTGGTCTAAAATTTGCATATAATTTTTTTTAGAATTGAATTTGCATATTGAACTTTCATTTTTTTCAATAATCGGTATTATCGATTTTTTGACAAATTAAATAAAGAAAGATAAATTCTGTTTATTCGTAATATCTTTTAAATGGTTAAAAGTAGCGTATTTGCTTTGGCGACAACCGTTGATTTAATCTTTCCTCTAAATGACGATATAATTTTAAAAATTGAAAAAAATGTAAGTTTATTATTTTACTTACCTTTTGAACCATTTATATAACCACCCTTATTTTCCATTGAAGTCAATAGTAAAAGTCTAATTCTGGACAAAATTTAGGGTCATTTTCTTTGATATATTGCTCAAAATACGGAAAACGGAAAAAAAATAATCGTGTTTGCTTCGGTGAAGTTGCAAAGAATAATTAGTACTCGACTCAACTGTACATAAATAAAATAAATATTTTCATTATTTCGCTTACCGTTTGTGCCTTTTATACAATCACTATAGTTTTAAAATTAAGACTCGGACCGGCTCGGAAATTTTCGAAGTTTCCCGAATGCGAGAGTTAATATCTAAGCAGACGACTCGGTTACTTTATACGTTTAAATTTTGTGATCTAAAGATGAATGTTTTTGCCCAAGTCAATTTATGTTTCATATCATCATTACTTATCAGTTTTTAGCTCTTTTGTCATAGACTGATTTAAACTTGTTGAAAACAAAACGTATTATCATCACTTGTTTCGGCTGACATAAGGAACAATAAATATATACAGGATGTTTTAGTGAAAAAAAGGACACACACAAGGATGAAGTTGTGTGTTTTTAAAAAAAAATTGTCATCTTGATTATTTGTTTTCTTTAGACCGTAAAAAACATGACCTATGAATATATCATTACACTCGAACAGTATCATTAGCATGTATAAATGTACATTAAAATCACCACACTTAAAGAGATCAAAAATTTACAATGTGTGTAGTAGACATTTCCTAAACATTTTAATTATCTATTTTAAACCAAAAAGCAATAAAATGATATTATATAATAATGTACAATAATACTGTATTTTATAGTTCTTTGTTTGAACAAACTATTCTTGCTTTCCGAATCGGGCGTATAATTATGTATCTGATGAACTTTCAAACAACGATCTGTATAGCATGTTTATTTCAGAAAAGAATAAATGTTTGAATGTGCTTTGGAAGTAAACAAATTAATATTGTTCATTTTGAATTTATTGTTCTTTTAAAATTCTTGAAATATTTAGATATTTCAAACAGGTATAATAAATAAAACACAATTAAGCATACGCACTGTTACTTAATTAGTGATCCATTGCTTGAAACTTTGATTACCTTTTACGGCAAATATTCTTGAAGCCATATTAGAGGGAAATAAATTGTAATGATGGGGACTCATAGCGGGTATTTTGCACCTTTATGACACTGTACACAATAAATACGTCTCCTTGAAAGAAAGGAAACATTTAATTGCAGCAATGAAATAAAATCCATAAAATAGTAGTAGTAATGTTTCATTCTTTAATTAAACAAATTATGTTTTTGCCGGCTGCTTCAATTACAGAGTTATACCTCACAACGAATAAAGATTCTTAAATCTTTTGATTGCTCATGTTTGATTATATAATGCGGAGTAACATAATCCTACTGCAAAGGAGTAAATGACATAATTATGTCAAATCTCAAGTCACTGGCCTCCAAAATTAGGCTAAAAAATGATCTTCTTTAAAGTTGAATACATGATGAACATATAAACACGAATTTTTGCTTCTTGACTACCGTAAAAATGCCAAAGAGAGAGAGAGAGAGAAAACATGCCCTAGTCGGGAATCGAACCCGGATCGCCGCGGCAATAAACATTATCTTGCGGTCTTTGCCAATACACATGGCAGGATACGTATCCAAAAGTCGTTAAATACAAAGCTTAGCTTATCTCCGGTATCCCGTTACAAAGGCTTTTCAATTCTGAATGGAAAAATTAGTAAATACAACTTATTTTTATATATTTCCGTAACTTATGAAAAAGTAGTAATTTTCTGATATCTAAAAATATTATCTTCTTTTTTTTTTCTTCCTTCTTTTTTTATTTCGCACGATCTGGATTTAATCATTTCATAATCACACCTACGCTTATTGTTATAGAAATAAAGGCGAAGGGAACGAATAAATCTATCGGCATATAAATATTACTTTTCATAGTTTTTAATAGGAGTCAGGACACTTGAATTAAAACATGAAAAAGAAAGCGTGTTTTAAACCAACAGTATTACAAAATTATAAACGATGAAAATGATTTTATTGTATGCAAAAACTAGAACCTGAAAAATCTTTTCAACTCAGACAGATTATGCCTGTGCTTTTATCAACTTAAAACAGAAAAAGAAGAATTATAGTTATTTAAGTGAAAGTTTTCATAGAAGAGAATGAGAAGTAACGAAAAGGGAGGTAGATAACGTGTTTTAAACAAGCATTATTAAAGAGAAATGTTAATATCTAGTTATTTTAGTTATAGAAAAAGAAAAGAAAACAAATGTTTTTCTACCAGTAAAAATAAGTGCCCATTGAGCCATTAATTGACTTTACGCCAGTGTTGATTGACAGGTTCCAACTGACCAATCAGATAACAGAACTGATAAGCCTTGTTGTTAGCCGCCATTTTGTCCGTCAAACTTAGTGCCGGACTCGCCAGTCAAAGAATATAAATACCACCGAAAAATCGTCCAAAATGGTAAAAAGGTGACGTTAGGACACCTTTACATCAGACACAGGGAAGAGAGTGTAATACTAGAGCGCTTCCCTTTTCCAAATCCACTCTCAGACCTCGAATATTGTCAACGATGTATCAGGCTCTGTGGACGTCCTCAAGAATAGTTGATCTTAAAAATCTTATAAGAGTGTTTAAAAGCAAAATAATTCGACTTAGCACTCATTGTGTTATAACGTTTTAATCGTTTCATTTAAATCAGTGTAAAATTCTATGAAAATTAACTTTCTTATTTAACAAAAGTGCCTAGTATTCTTTATTCAATAGTAAAAATATCCCATCAGTTACCAGAGTAACTGGTATGTACTGATAAAACACAAGTATTTGATGTTCTATATTATTTGAATGGTAACGTGTAAATAGTATGCCTTAATGTACCGGAAACATGATTTATGCATTTTTTAAGGTTTACATCAATCTCCCACTGGTGTATGTTAAGTCATACCTGGGTGATAATACAACAAATAATAAACATGATAAAAAACTATGATTAATATAAGATTATTTTTAATGAGTCTAATCAATAATTTTCCAGGCGCTCAAAGTTTTGACTTAGCACTCGGTGTGTGCTTTCGTTCTAAATTTCATTTTAATAGACAGCGTAAACTTCGTCTAAAATTCCAGAAAAAAATAGCATATTTCGTATAAAGAAGATATGTTCTTAAACAAAAAATTATACATTCATTCTGTATACTTTATAAAGAAATTTGGTAGGCTCAAACATTGTTTTAAGCTGCGATGCGCCGGTATAAGTCTTGAAATATGAGTATGGACTATATCATCGCCTTGGACTATATCTTATTTATTTATCATTTACACGTTTTAATTCTAATAAGAGAACTTTCTTTACTTATTAATACTTAAAACACATCATGTCCAAGTATTAGACATTAAATGCTATGTATCTGAATAATGTTGAACAATGATATGAGCATCTTAAATGAGTTCCAGTATTTCGAAATCCGACGTTTCTTAAATGATACAAGTGACAATTTTTACATGTAAATTACCTTATTTAATTTATCTAATTATTTTGAAATAGGATTCAGAATCCACAGTCTGATTTCAACCTTAATTAATAAAAATCAATGTTCTAGTCTGCTTAATATAGTCATACCCTACATGATTTCCGGGAGATCGAAATTTGACGTTTCTATAATGAAAAAGAAACGGACAATTAAAAAAACCCACAAAATCAGCTATAATGGTTTCAGAGATTTCCGTCTTTTTTACGTGTTTTCCGCTCGGCCCCCTGCCTTGTTTAGTTTTCCTCATACTCGGGTGCAGTTGTTTTTTGTAGAATTTATGTTTCGCTACAGAACATCCACTTATTAACGATTGTGTTTTGTCTTTTCACTTTAGAAATGCGTGTGAATTGAGGTAGCGTACGCCGAAATCAACTAGAATGTCCGGCAAAATATTTCTGCCGTCGCCATTTGATTCTTTTGTTTGTCGGGCCTAGCATGAATTGTTTCCCCTGAAAACTGGTAGGCATGGCTACAGGCTATCTGGCGTAAGGTCAATTGGATAGAGCTTAAGGCAATAAATATCGATTTTGTTGAAAACATGGTTTATGGGCCTCCGCTAAATTTCGGAGATGTACGTAAATTTTCCGGAAGATAACGATCAAAGTTACAAGAATATCAATTTTTCAGCAAGGCTTACCAGCGGTCGCGCTTAGTACAGAAAGTTCGATATGATTGTGTTACCCAAATATTGACCGTTTTGAAGTTCCGTTCCATGAATGTTATGTATTACTGTTATCAAATTACACCGCTTTTTTCTCTTTTCTCCTTCAAAGTTTCTTAGTTTGTTTGCTTCTTCCTCTTTTCTTTTCAAAGCTGAAACCTCCTATTTTAGCCATCCCTTTCAAAAGAGGGAATGTATGGAGTTACATTTAGTAAATACTTTTATACTAGAAATATTGATCTTTCAGATTTATATTTTTCTCCATTGATTCAACAAAGCGACTGGTTTAGGTTTCATTTAGCCCGGGAACGGGAAGCCGTTGATATTGTTCGTGCTTTTTCTGAAGAAGTCATACTTAATATCTATGCATTAAAAATCATACTTAATTTGCGCTAGTTAGTGATAATTGATATTCATCGAGTTTCTGATATTATATGTCGATTTGCAGGTAGAGAAAAAGTTAGAAATCGTCAGACTCGATTCCCAGGCTTGGTTTTATTGATGGTTTGAATATATTTGATTTTAAGGCACGAAGACGTTGGAAAGTTCACTAACGATATGTATTTGAAGTCAAAACTATACTAACATTTTTTTTTCTAAACTATAAAATACATTACAAAATTTCTAATTACACCTCTAAACGTATTTACAATGCGTGATATCATACAGATAGTATTATGTTTTTTTCTTATATTTCGAAATAAATGTCTCAGATAGACAATTTAAAGTACATTTTTGCATATAAAACTGTCTAACTTACCATGCAGTTATTCAAACACAATATGTTGTAAAAACATTTTTATTTATTTATTTATCTATTTATTTATCTATAGTTTATTTTCCGTTTTTGTTGAATTTGAACTGCCTGGGAAACTAATTGCTGAATTAAGTTCTCCGTTCTAAGCAAGAGCCCAGTTTTGTTCTTTTATATGTCCGTTATGCCTGTATGGTCAATCTGTTTTACTAATGTCAATTTTTTATGCGAATTTGAAAGTTTGACACCAATAAACAGCAATGAGTAGCACTTTTCATCACTGAAATTGCAACAATCACACGGATTTCCATGAAGCTTTATAGAGTATAATAATTGACGTGAAGTACAGTTTGTAGCCTGTTTCCTATTAGACATTTGCGAATTAAGTCTACGTGGACTGTGAACACCTAAGACGATCGATTTTTCAAGGGACCGTCTCAAAATGATTATTTTAATTTATGTGTGGTAGGATAAATGAGAAATGTTTTGTTATACATATCGCAAATGCATTTGATCTAGCGTCATATAAAACTTTCCTGAAATATTCTTCAATATTATAAGTTGCGCATCTGCAACAAAGTTGAAAAGATGAGCTAGTCTGATCGCAGTGTATCCGTATTCCATCGTCGACGTCGTCCGACATGAAAATAAATCTAAACTGGGTCAGCTGGAATTAAAATGTAGGTCAGCAGGTAAAACATTGTGAAGATTGTAGAAAACGTAATATCTTGCGTCTCCATTCCGTTGTTGTTATACGCCCGAAGTGACGTATTATACCACAGGTGTTCATCTGGCCGTCTGTCTGTCTGTCTGTCTGTCTGTCCGTCTTTCCGTTAGCAACTTCGTGTCGACTCCGCTCTGTAACTCGTGAACCCCTTGAAGGTTTTCAAACAAACTTGATACAAATGTTCTCCACATCAAGACTACGTGCAGAGCGCCTGTATCAGATGGCTCGCATTAAGGTCAAGGTTACACTTAGGGTTCAAGGTCATATGACTTTGTTTCGTGTCCGCTCTGTAACTCTTGACCTGTTTAAATGATTTTAAAGAAACATTGCACAAATGTCCACCACATCGAGATGACGTACAGAGAGCATGTTTTGGATGGCCAAGGTCACATTTAGGGGTACGATGAAAACTGAACAAGAAATGGATTTCATTTCATTCATGTTTATGTCATAATACAGTATAAATGGCGAGATTTTTTATTTTTGATTTTCCTATCCTCCGTTCATTTATCCAGCAAAAAAGCTGTCCATCTCTTCGTCTATCCAATGACAAATTAAAACAATAAAGTTATACGAATAAAAAAGTCTTTAACGCGGCTGTTACAGAAATATAAAGTGCTTCGCCAAGCGGGGCAATATACGCCCGGTGGAGAGAATGGGAGCAAAATCTAAAAAACTTTACTGTTGAATCCCAAAGGAAAAGAACAATAAAGGGGAGAAATTTACGGTGCCCCTAAAGTGACATGTTACACACTTTTTTCCACTTAGGTAATGTGAGACTTTTATTATTTCGTTTAAACGAAATGATTTCCTTTAAACGAAATAACTATTTCGTTTAAACGAAATCATTTCGTTTCAACGAAATAAGTTTAATCGAAATTATTTCGTTAAAAACATTTCGTAAAAACGAAATCATTTCGTTTAAACGAAATGATTTCGTTTTTACGAAATGTTATTTCGTTTAAACGAATTAGTTATTTCGTTCAAACGAAACGATTTCATTTAAACTTTTTTCATTTTGAACGAAATGATTTCGTTTTAACGAAATAAAAAAAGTCTCACATTACCCAAGCGGAAAAAAGTGTGTAACATGTCACTTTAGGGGCACCGTAGAAATTCCCCAAAAAACTCATACTAAAAATCATTACCAGGTACAGATATATCAAAATACACCTTAACATTGCAGGTATCATCCATGTTGTATCACAGAAAAGTGGTCTCGGTTTTTCCCTACGGCCAATAATAAAAAAAGTTACAAAATAACCTATTTATAGTAACATAAAAGGGAGGTAATTCAACAAAAGAATATTGTAAGTGAACAAAAAGGGATCTGCCAAATAAAAACAAGAGCACCGCAATGCAAAGCAACATAAACACAAAACAAAGTCATTGTGACCTTTGACCCCTAAGTGTGACCTTGACCTTGAAGCGAGCCATACGCTCTGCACATCATCTCATGTGTTGAACATTTGTGCCAAGTTTCTTTAAAATCCTTCAAGCAGTTCAAGAGTTACACATCGCACTCGAAACTAAGTTATATGACCCTGGACCCCTAAGAGTGACATTGACCTTGTAGCCAGCCATCCA
This sequence comes from Mercenaria mercenaria, assembly GCF_021730395.1. Lineage (NCBI taxonomy): Eukaryota > Metazoa > Mollusca > Bivalvia > Venerida > Veneridae > Mercenaria > Mercenaria mercenaria. The sequence continues at coordinate 30,201,433 of NC_069379.1, forward strand.
AAACATGCGCTCTGCACGTTGTCTCGATGTGGTGGACATTTGTGCAATGTTTCTTTAAAATCCTTTAAACAGATCAAGGGTTACAGAGCGGACACAAAACAAAGTCATATGACCTTGACACCTAAGTGTGACCTTGACCTTAAAGCGAGCCAGCTGATACAGCTGCTCTGCACGTCGTCCTGATTTGGAGAACATTTGTATCAAGTTTGTTTGAAATCCTTCAAGAGGTTCACGAGTTACAGGGCGGAGTCGACACGAAATTGTTAACGGGCAGACAGACAGACAGACGGCCAGATGAACACATATGGTATAACAAAATACGTCCCTTCGGGCGTACAATAACAACAAAGGAATGGAGAGGCAAGATATTACGTTTTCTACAATCTTCACAATGTTTTACCTGCTGACCTACATTTTGATCCCAGCTGACCCAGTTTAGATTTTTTTCATGTCGGACGATGACGACATTGAATACGGATACATTGCGATCAGACTAGCTCATCTTTTCAACTTTGTCGCAGATGCGCAACTTATAATATTGAAGAACATTTCAGGAAAGTGTTATGACGCTAGATCAAATGCTTTTTGCGATATGTATAACAAAACATTTCTCTGGCGAACAGGCGGACGGACAGACAAATCCAAATCTTTTCCTGTGTGTTTACATAATAAGCCAGACCTTACAATCATTCTAGGAATGTTTTCCTACCACACATCAATTAAAATAATCATGTTGAGACGGTCCCCTTGAAAAATCGATCGTCTTAGGTATTCACAGTCCACATAGACTTAATTCGCAAATGTCTATTATGTAGACGCAATCTTAATGAGGAAATTATAATGGCTGGTGGCACATGTAGTTTTCTCGTTTTGTTGTATTTTGTCGCCGTTGGGCGAAAAGACGCCGTTTTCGTCGTCATTTCATTTCCTCGTCTCTTCGAATTTTCTTTAATTAGTTGTTAAGTTTTAGCTCGCCGATATCGTCGCAGGAAACGCGAAAGAACGAAGGGACGAAAAATGTTTCGTGCCGTTTACGGAGCATTATATCTGGCGTCTATTGTTTGTGCCGTTGTTTCGCCCATGTAAAGGCCACTGCCAAATACAATATCGTATGTAAATATGTTAAACTATGATTATAGGTGGAAATAGAGGATTAAGCGGACACTAAACAGTTCTGCTTGACCTTTAACCTCAAAAATTAACATCAATCTTTCAGTAATGGGGTCTGAATTTCGCAAACAAAAGGTAATTTTCTGCTTGTGGTGAATGTATATACAATTATTACAAAGCTAGATGAACGAGAAAAATATGTACAGTGTATCTTCCGAAAAGCGGACCTTCTGAAAACCGGAAACCTTTGAAAACCGCACGAGCGTCAAGGTCCCGTTTTCTTCTGTTCTTATTTCTCTATATTTTTAACCTCTGAAAACCGGAACTTCCAAATTCTGAAAACCGGACGATTTTTGAAACACCGTTTATATTTGAACACTAAAATTGACTTCTGAAAACCGAACAGCAAAATATTTGCTGGATCAAAAGTGTCACCTGATAATCCAGAAACGCTGTCAACATGTTCTTTTGTTTATTTAATAGCGGTGCGCGTTTATTTTGACACGCTATATAATCACAATGATCATTTGATGTTTGTAAATTATTAATTATTTATCTAATTAATTAATTAACATGAAATTGTAAAATTAAAAAGGATAAAAATCTTCTTCATCCTACGTGTAAGAAAACATAACTCTTGTGCACCACGTCCACTTTGCCTACAAACTTTCAAACTTCTGAATTCCGGAAACTTCCAAACTTTTAGGCTGGTCCGGAGGTCGTTCGGTTTTCGGAAGTTACACTGTACAAGAAAGACTGACTAAAACTTTTTCACTTAGTGTGGCTGTAACCTATGAGAAACGTTTCTGGGTTTTACGCATGACACATAGTCTCATAGTCTTTTCCAGTTTAATATTTGACAGAAGTAAATTATATAAGCAGCAATCCCTTGACGGAACGCATAGAAATGCAGTGGTCACGATCGTGATAACATTTGATCTGGAAGTCATAAATTGTTCATTTGACCTCTGAGATATTGGCATGTGTTTTGAAAACGGCAAATCTTCTTTATGTGGCCTAATTTTGTGCCAAGGAGTTTCACATTCGGCAATCTCTCTAGAAAGTTAAAGAGCGGACATGAACGTACAGATGGAAAGAAAAACGCCAATCCCAACTGATTGGGACTAATAACCTAATATGAAATAAGGCACTGCCTCAACCGTTAATCGATCGGACTTCAACTCATCACATAAGATGTGAAAAAAACTATCTAATGACAGCATCGATTCCGTAGAATTTTAAAGGTAGATTTTGGTATAAAAACGACACTGCCCATATTTTTACAGATGTGCAAGACGTTGAAGTTTTGAATAGTTATAAGATTTGTTTGTGTAAATGATTCATTACACTGTGTTGTTTGCTACTGAGATTCTTTGTTACTGATGAGTAACTTGATGTGAGTGTTGGTTGGAGGTGAAATTTGGCAGTGTGAACTTGTCTTACTTCTGGACTTCCAATGCATTCTGTCAATTTGACATCAGAAACTTCTATTTTTATATTCTATGTCTTGCAAACACGCAAATTTGCAGAGTGTTTCTCATCTCAATTCACATAACATATTTCAGGTGCCGGTGTCCGCTATATGCAAATGACAATTTTATCTGCAGAGCAAACTTTCTGCAGCCAATAATTGACCTGAACAGAACGAAGACCAGTTTAATACTTCAGTTCCTCATCAAAATCTTATCATAGACTTTTCAACTAGAAATTCATCTTAGTCAAGGTTTCATTGTCAATTGAAGTTCTCATCTTGAATTGAATTGAAGGAATAACCTATTTCCTGCCTAGCCCATGTAAACAGTAATTTGAATTATCCAGCGTTATGTTTAGGCAGATACTGTTGAAAACTGTATAATTTTAAGTACGTCGAGGTAAATGTATCCAACACTGAATAAGTCTAGTTCACAGACATGACCGTCAATTGAATCCAAAGGTCAGTACAGTAGTCCAACAAGCTGACCACTATGCCACTGGCACCCTTGAAATTCAACTGTTCAGGCATATTAGCTCAAAGGACCGCTTCATTTCAGACAATACTTCCGTTCAGTTGCATTTTCTGTGTTATGAAGGAGCAATCTATGTTGTATTAAAAGACCAGATGTGTTAAGGGCATGAATTTTATATTGTGCTTGGGTGGCCAGGTCGGACCGTTGAACTTTCAAGATGATATACTTTCAGACAATATTCAAATTACTAAAGCTATCATACATGCATGACAAGAACTGTTAACGAAACCATGAACGCCAGAAAAATCATCTTACCATATATTAATTATTAAACAACATTTTGTGTCGCTGTATTCCAGGACGTTTTCAAATCTAATTTAAAACAGCAAGTCATAGTTTGCATAAATATATCGAGAGTGCAACATTAAGTGTCAATGAATATTGTGGTGTCCAGCAAAAATACTATATACTGTGAAATCATTAATATTCGTGGGGGACTAATTTTCGTGGATTTCGTGGTTGAGTCAATCCACGAAATTTAATCCCAACGAACAAGTAAAATTCCCATTCATTTTATGTTCAAAAGTTGAAATCCACGAATTCAAATCCCCACGAAACTGCCGTTTTGACCAAAACCACGAAATTTCATGCCCACGAAATTAAATGATTTCACAGTATATTAAAGTAATGAAGTTGGTCTTAATTTGTTACATATTAAAACATTGCTTAAACAAAAATATCAAAAGCTATAAAGCATTTAATCGTATGTCCCGTATGTACTATATAGATCATTAGCAATGTAAAGATTTTTTTTGTGTTAATGACAGACAGTTAAGAGATTCTTCCTGATTATTATGATCTAGACTTACTCGGAAACAATTTTACAAAAGTTTGATGTCAGTTTCTCATGTCATTGATAAAAATCATGTACTCAAATGGTAATGGTATGTTGCCATTTCAACGTAAACTTTAAAGCTTTCAGTGTCAATGTTCAATATTTGTATCATTTTATTTATTTATTTTTATTTTTAAACCTTTCATTTTAACAATGATGTAAGAATTCAAACTACACATTTAGTTAAATGACTCCAAAAAGAAGAGTAACATTTGATTGCTCCTATTGGATTTATCTACTTTTATTTGCCTACGTTTTGCGATAACATGTACAAAACAGACACATTTCTCATTCTGCTTTAATACTTGCTATTGTTTAATTCATCTAGTGTTGTTCATTCATTTTTTTTATATTGTTAGCTTACCTGAGCACAGAGTTCACACGGTGAGTTATTGTAACCTATCGTTGTCAACCGTCCGTCACTAGGCCAGATCAAGGAACATCTTGTTTACACCCTAGATGCCTCGTTTATGACCTTTCTTCATGACACTTAGTCTAAATGTTTATCTTGATGACTACTAATGCTAGTTTGAAACTGAGTCAAATGGGCTCTAAAAATAGGTGACCCGCTCAAATCAAAGGAAACGATTGTTAACAGCATAGAGGCCACATTTAAAATTCTATATTCTTAAAGCTTAGTCAGAATGTTTATCTTGATGATCCCAAGAATAAATTTGAATCTGCTTTCTGAGGTCAAACACTTGACCACCCACTCAAATCAAAATAACGATTGTTAACATTCTAGTGGCCATATCTACGATCCTGTATTCAAGAAATTTGATCGGAATATTAAGCTTAATGATCTCTAGGTCAAGATCAAATCTGGGTCATGTATGGTCAAGAACTTGGTCACGTGCTCAAATCACATAAAAGCTTGTTAACACTGTAGAGGTCACATTTATGATCCTATTTTCTTAAAACTTGGCCCAAAATGTTTACCTTGATGATCTTTACGCCATGTTTGAATCTTGGTCACGTGGTCAAATCAAAGGAAAGCCGTTAACACTCTAGAGTTTGTAGGCCCATTTACTCATGTGAGCGATTCAAGGTAATCGTGACCCTCTTTTTTGTTGTTCTTATTTAAGTCTTTCTTGTCATAAACTTTGCTTTGTGATTTGACTTTTCTTTAAAAAACTAAATGTGTTGAAATCTAACGTAACTGTTAGAACTTTTTACATGTATGCCTGAATAAGTGCAGTTAAACACGATATTCAAGATACATAGATTCCAAATCCAGAAGCATCGCGTAAACGAAGTTAATCATATTTAATTATCACATAACACGGAATTTACACTAAAATGCGAAAAATGTAATTTATGCCAAGATGATTTCTTCTATTAATGAAGTTTTATTTTACAAAAGACAAGTGCACTCACTTACTCAGTACATCTCAATTCAACTCAATAACTTTAAGTTGTCGATAATAATGATAATAATTAAAAGATACAATGCACTGCTTTATATTCAATGAAAAGTAGGTACATGTAATACATTGGACATGTTTAAGAGGATGCGTGTTGAACAACTATGGGACCTAACTTGACCCCATTAAAATTTTAATTTTTTAAATGTATCAACTGAATGATACAGCTATGCCGTTTTCACTCTCAATCAACGCATATTATAATGCGTTTACCAAAAATAGAACTGTATCATAGAAATATTATAAATAAAATTAAAAACGTTTTTTCCTGATGACTGTCTTTTCAGGAAAATTGCCAACCCAGTTTAAATAGATTTGAAAGGGTATGCCTCATCGTCTACATGAATAATCGAAATTATTCAGTAAGCGCTTGTGTTACGTATAAAAAGACGATTAGCCAGAATATTGAACAAGTTTTTTTTCTAGGTTTCAGTTCTACAACTTATTTCATGAATGCTACTAACATTTTAGAACGTTTTATGTATATTGTTTAGACTCCATGAATATTATGTTATAAAAATATAATACAAAGAAAGTAATATGTTATAGATATGTTATTTCAAAGCAACGAAAGCACTGTTAAAAATGGCAAAAGTTACAAGTTTCAGTGGTATTTTTCAAAAATGTCCGTCTAATAAACCTTTTGTCATGTTTATCTATTGTTAATTTGAAATAAATTACTTATGCCCTTTTTATACCTGAATAGCTAAACATAAATCTGAAAAGTTCTCAACAAACAAGGCATACAGAATATGTATATTTCACTGTTATGTCAGTGATAACCTTGTCATTGTATATTTATTTGCGTTACTTCTTCCTGATTACTATTTCTTAAGCTTGACATTTAAAACAGTACCATAAATTTTATAGTAATTGTTTATTCATGCTTTGTCACGTGACTGTTTATTGAACAAATATTTTAAAATGAACATAAACATGATAAACTGAAAATGTATCATTTGATATCAGTAAAATGCATTTGTTTGCATTTTGCAGAGATCTACAGAGTAAAAAGTGAGCATTAGTGTAATCTAGTTATTTTAATTATTTTCATATTGTTTAGTCTTAAAAATATTCAATTTTGAGCTAAACACATCCAGACGAAGTCGTATTCGTAATTAAACAAAAACTAGGTATTGTAAATATAGCTCTTGTTATTTTCAATTATTTTTTTTGTCAACGAGGTCTTTTAACAGTTTCGCATGTTAACTTCTTCATGATATCTAATAAAGCTGTAATTACTGTTAAGATCTTTTTCTTTTTTAAACAGATCTAACTTGTCAAAATAAATAGGTATGTTGACACCAGACAGTTACCTATTTACATGTAAAGTATATGTGCGCGGGGTGGATGTTATTTGTTAGTAAAACTAATTCAACTTTACCGAACCTTCAAAATGAAAATCATAAAACTATCAATTATATTTGAATAATTATGACACTGATTTTTATTCTGTCAAACGTTACAAATTACTTTCAAATAAACTGGCTTAGTTTCTGAAGACCAAGGAAATCAGGCTAATAAAAATATTTACTCAGATCTGCATGTACTTGGTTACTTGCAACGTTTATGTCTATTTATAAGGATAATATTGAATATTAATATTTAAGTTAGCAAACAATAAGAATTCTGTCACCGAAACGGACAGTAACAAAACTCTAGAGCTGATCAATAGTATACCATTTCAAATATATATTCCGATCTTAAGTTCACTACTCCATAGGTATATTAGTGTTTGTACGTTCATATGTCGTATTTTACATTCAAAATTACCAAAGCCGAAAGAGTTATACTTAATACATACGTACTAGTTACTATAATGCGAGCGTTTACATTCCTTTTATGTAACATGAATTTCATTTCTTTTCAACACATTATTTTATAGTTTGCCAATATCTTTACCATTAATTACGATAAACCAATGTTAGCCTTTGGTGCAATTTTTATATAGATTAAAAAGGGTGAATTGCATAAATAGTGTGGTAACATTGCTAAGTCATTTTCTATTACATTATCAAAATAAGGCAGCTACAAATGTTCTTTAAACTATAAGAATCAAACTCATGATAAAGATTCTAGACGTCAACATTAAAAAGTCATAGATCCATTTATATCTTATTTGAACAAAATTTCATTTTGCGTTAATTTATTCTAAGATTATGAATTCACTTTGTTTGTGATTTCATTTCGTTCTTTAAAGTGCAAGTCAAAAGCTTATGTTCAGCTAGTGAACATATAGTTTTAACAATGTTGACACTGTGCTTGTTTATCTATAACTAGCTTATAAGTTACTGTAGACTAATATGGCAATCGTTCTATAATATTTGAATTGTTGTTGCCTCTTCCTAATTGTTATCGTTACACACATGTTGAACCATATTCAGCACATAAATTGTCTTTCACACAATTTCCGCAAAAGTCCGTAAATATAAATATATTAACTATCCCGCTTAACGCAATAGGGTGAATGCAGATTTTTGGATCGTAGGATCGTGAGTACGATGCTTCGGCGAAGCGTATTTACTCTGTAACAATTTGATAAAAGGCATTATGTCTGAAACCATTCGTCGCCCTACTCTGAATCATGTGGGGAGAATGAGAATTTCTTACTGAGAACAGATTTGTGTTGGTACAGGATCAAGGAACACTGTCCGCTGTTGCATGACTGAAAATACTGTTGAAATACGGCATGAAAGTTAACCCAAAACAAATAAGTTGTTAACTATTGGATATAACGTCGCAAAAATAGAGAAATGAATGTCTGTTGCAAATAAATTTGATATTCTACAGAAAGTCTCACGGGAGGGTCTGTAAAAAATTAAGAGGGCCGGTAAGGCGCACATGCAGGACAGATCAGCATAGCATAAGATGCTTTTTATAAGACTATGATTCTTCAGAAACGACAAAAACAATGACAACACCATAAAGCAGAAACTTGTGTCATTCTTTAGCCCATGACATAAAAATATATATCTGTAACATGTTATGAAGCAATAATTGATCGAGTTGATCTGAATCGTCAATGAGACCCCACAAATTGTAGACCACGATTTTAAAAACATTAATATATTTTATATGATAGAGTGGAAAAAACATATGTGACGGTACAGTAGCACGTCAATACAAATGCTTGTAATACCGTTTGTGGATCCTACTTGCGTTGAGTTGTAAACGTATGAGTTTTGTGAATGCTGATAAAATTAACCAGCGTCATAAATATGTCAAATGCAACGGAAAGTAACATTTACTCTGTAAATACTAATTTTAACACCAAATTGATACCGTCTTCCTCCCCTAATCAATTTACCGATTCAGCATTAAAGGCCTTCAACTAATAGATAGTAAGCTTAATACACGTATATGTTTTCAAGTATAGAGAGGGAGAAACATAATAGTCATAGTAGCGTAATACTGCCAACGGCCGGTTGAGCGACAGACCGCCCGTTAACTTGCGGGTCAGTCTTGAGCGGCGGGTTGAGTTACCTACCTATAAACTCCACATTATCCCGGAGTCAATCAGATTTTGCATAAAGGTTTCAAATTTCACTCAGTAGAGTGATGGTTGATCGGCGAATCATGCCTATTGAAGCATATATAGTATGTGTTTGTGTATACACGATATAGCATTATCAGATTGAAGATGTTCAATCACAAGGGCGTGTTATATTGTCCTTTTGAGAATGAAGTTTTAAGGAGCTTGTTATGAACCATAGAAACATAAAAAGCAAATGCAACAAAGATGCTTTTATAGAAAGAGGAGGCCAAGAAGGAGATAGTAACATCATTCAACAATCGGTACAATGTTCTCTCTCCTTAAATTTCCAACAAGTTCCTCAATTATCCGTGTTATCAAACACAGATATACTTTATTTTACCTCATGTAAAACTGAAAGCAAACCATGCATAATAAAAATTATGTAGAAGAAATATGTTTTGTCACGGTGATAAAGCTACTAACAATCAGGTTTGTACTAATAAGGTTTGTTCACTAAGTAATCCTTACTGTAAAAGTTTTGTAGTACAACCCAGCCATAACTTAGCCAAGAATTGTAACAGTTACTAAAGAAGGAGTTTCATGCAACCCGTTTGTTCAGCTGATCACAATAACTCTCACTTGCTCTGTAAATAAGAATTGTGTTACTCCATATTGATACCGTCATTACTCCTAAGCACTCAACTTATTTGGCTGTTAAGCCCCTCATATTATAGAAAGGCTTGATACAAACATACGTTTTCAATGGTAGAGTGCGACAAACAGAATAATCATAGTATTTCGATATTACTAAGCGTTGCGCTGTAAATATTGAATTTCACTGGATATTGATACCGTCATCATGGCCTAACCAATAGATAGAATCGACAGTGAAACACCGCAACTTTTAGACCACAATCTTAATAACAAAGATATATTTTAAATGATAGAGAGGGACAAAACCGAGGTCACACTATCATGAAAGCTTGTAATTTGCGGTCCGTTCTTGCGATGAGTCAAATACGGAGCGAAACGATATTGCCCAGGAAAATATTTTTTCATTTGTAGCCTATGGTAGCATTTTTTTTGCCGTAAATATAATATTTTACACCAATTTGTTTGCCTTACCGTGAGATAAAATTGATTCTGAAATTCCTCAAATTGTAGAGAATATTTTTGTAATAATTAAGCTTTTTAATGATAGCACGTATACACGTGAAAAAAACACAAAAGCCAAAGCAGAATTATATTTCTAAGGCTTAATATCGAGTTAATATCCAATTGTAATATCAATTCTTATTCCCTCTTCCGTTGAGTTGACTACGGATGAGATTTGTGAAAGCTGAAAATATTGACCAGTGCAGTATACCTGTCACATGCAACGCATATTAACAAAGTCATTTGCTCTGCAAGTATTAATTTGTTACTATAACTTCCTCACTAAAAACTTTACCGATTAGGCAGTTATCCCCCTCAAATTATAGATCATAAGCCTAAATATGTTTTCAATGCTACAGAGGGACAAACATATAAAACATTGTAGTACAATATTACAAAGGCTTGTTATATCGTGTGTTGTTTTTTTCTTACGATTAATCGAATACGGTTGTGTTTTGTGAAAGCTAAAGGAAATTGGCCTGCAAAAATACATTTTCTTCGTATGCAGCGTGTAATAACGTTTTCGTTGTATTATTTTTTTTCTCGAAATTGGCCAAACCAGTGAAGAGAATCGGCTGTAAAACCGCTCTAATTCTAGACGACAATCTATATAATCAGGACTTTTAAATGATAGATAGGGTCATACACATAAGTCAAATTAGCACAATATTGCTGTAATATCGTTTGCTGTTCCTTCTTGCGTTGATTCGAATACGGAAGTGTTTTATGAAAGCTGAAAGAAATTACCTAGTACCATATATTTTTCAAATGCAACGTTTAGTAGCATGTTCGCTGAAAAGATTAAATTTTCTCCAAATTGGTATCTTGGCCTAACAAATGAACAAAACCGGCAGTGGAACCCCTGAAATTGTAAAACGCACTCTTAAGAATACAATCATAGAATGGGACAAACACATAAAGAACAGTTCAGTAGGACGATATTACAAAGGTTTCCTACTTGTGATGAGTCCTATACGGATGTGTTTTGTGAAAGCTAAAAATAAAATTATAACCAGGGCCATATATCTGTCATATGCAACTTAGAGTGACATTGGCTCGATAATATTTTTTTTTACTCCAAATTGATACCGTCACCTTCCCGTAAAGGCATAAAGATTAGGCAGTGCAGGCCCTCAAATTATAGGTCATAAGCTTAATACATAATTATATATGTTTTTTCTATGTTAGAGAGGGATAAACACACAGTAGCACGGTATTACTTAGGCTTGTTATATCGTGTGCGTTACCTACTTGAGTTAAGTCGAATTTATTAAATTTTGTGCAAGCTGAAAGAAATTTTCCAGAGGCATATACATTTTATGTACAACGTAAATTAAAGTTAGCGCTATAAATACTAAATTATACTCCCAATTTCTACCGTAATATTGGCCAAATCAATAAACTGAATTAGACGTGAAACTCATAACAATTTCAATAACAAATATATATTTTAAATGATAGAGAGGGAGAAACACATAAGTCACAGTGCACGATATTACAAAGGCTTTATGTATCTTATGCTATTCCTACGTGAATTGAATCATATACCGATGAGTTTTGTAAAAGCTGAAAAAATTAACAAGTGTCATATATCTGTCATATGCAGCAGAGAGTATCATTTGGACTATAGATATTAATTTCTTACTCCAAATTAGTGATGATAATCGGACAGCATAATGATAATCGATTAATCGGATATAATCGGAAAACCTTCCGAGCGATTAATCGGAAAATAATCGGACTTTCACACTGAACCATCTGTAGCTTATTAACCATTAGCTCACTTGACTCACTGTATCAGCATATATTTAGCAGGAGAAATGTAATTTGTGTGTGAAGTTTTAGCCCTTGTGTGCAGATATCAATGTGGCTAATTAAAAAGTATTTTTATTTATTGAGGTATAATGTGGCATATTTATATGATTTGCACCCAAACGGCTTTAGGTCTCTCAGGAGTCCCTGAGAAACTGACCATGCTGTCAGACCTAAAACACCTCTTTGTACATTTTATTATTGGTTCAAACTTCAATGCCCTTCAATATTACGAACGTGGGCGGGGTACCATTATTTGCGGTCTTTACTGCATAATCGGCAAACACAATCCCCATTTTTTAATTTTCTTTCGCTGATGCACTTTTACATATCTTGTAGAATCCAAACTGGTGGTATAGTATTCCCTGGATATTTGACTATAGCTTTGATTGCATTATTATTTTGATCGAACGCAATATGCTTTGCCTCCGTTTTGAAGAGTGAAAAAGAAATGAGCCTAAAGAGGAAATACCACCAAAAAGATGCGTAACTCCCGAATATGCTTTAAACTAGCGTAAGTGTCAAATAATCGATTATGCAAGTTCATAATCGATGTCGGCGACTTTGGCTCATTAAATGATCGACAATCGATTGTCGGCGACAATCGGAACATCACTACTCCAAATGATACCGTCATCCTCCACACATTGCTTTCTCGATTCGGCAATGAAGTCCCTCAAATTATAGACTGCAAGCTTAATACACATACATGTTATAAATTTGACACACATATATGTTTACAATGGCAGAGTGCGTTGAGTTGAATGCGGATGAGTTTTGTGAAAGCTTTGACGTGCAACGTATAGTAAGATTTTCGCTGCAAATACTTCAAATATATTTAATTTCATGGGCATGAAATTTCGTGGTTTTAGTCAAAACGACAATTTCGTGGGGAAATGGATTCGTGGTTTTCAATTTTTTAACATAAACATCCGAATTTTACTTGTCCGTTTGGATTAAATATTGTTGATTGACTCAACCAGTAATATTTGCGCTGTAAATATTAATGTGTTACTCCAAATTGAGAACGTCATCGTCTTCTAGACACTTCATCAATTCGGCAGCGCAGCCCTCCCCCCCCCCCCCCCCCCCCCCCCCCCCCCCCCCCCCCCCCCCCCCCCCCCAGTTGTAGGGGTAAAAGAAGTACTTATGTTTGTAATGCTTTAGAGGGAAGAACACATAAATCATAGTGGCACAATATCATTAAGGCTTGTTATATTGTGTGCGGTTCCTACTTTTATCGAGTCAAATACGGATGAGGTTTTTGGAAAGCTGAAAAAATTAACAAGTACCATACATATTCCATATGCAACGTATAGTAACATTTGCGCTGTTAATGTTAATCATTACTCAAAATTGATATTGTCATCCTGACCTGACAAATAAACTGTATCGGCATTAAAACCCCTAAAATTGTAGATCACAATCTTAATTGCAAAGATGCATTTCAATTGATAGAGAGGGACAAACAAGTAAGTCACAATAGCATGATATCACTAAGGCTTGAAATAGTGTGTGCTGTTTCTACCTGCGTTGAGCTGAATGCGGATGAGTTTTGTAAAAGGCTGAAAAAAATTACGCAGTATTATATATTTTTCATATGGAATGTATAGTAACATTTGCGTTAGTAAATTTTATATTTAATTCAAAATTGACACCATCATTCTGGCCTAACTAATTAAATGAATCGGCAGTGAAGCTCATATTGTAGATGACATTCTCAATAAAAAAGATATAACTTAAATGATAGGGAGGGACAAATGCATAAGCCAAAGTAGCACAATATTACAAAGTATTGTAATACCGTGGCCAAAGTCCTCGTCTAATTAAGAACCAGTCTTCTGGCCTCAACACCCTCATCGTCAATGTTGAATCCTTCGTCAACAAAAAATTCGAGCTGCACTCCGTACTCCAAACTGAAAATCTGGACACCCTTTTTGGTACAGAATCCTGGCTTACATCAAATCTCACTGATTTTAAGCGTTAACGGCGCCGAATTAAATGTCCAATCATGAGTGTTTCAATAAGAAACTATAAATGAACACCAGGAAATGCGTGATGTTAATACTGATTACTTAACATTGTCTGCTTATGTCATTTGGACGGGAAATGAAAATTATTTACAATCATAGGAAAACTGTTTTAAGAAAATATTTAAGATGAATACAATTATATTACTTTAATCTGACATGTTTTCACTAATGACAATTTTATTTTTTCCCCTCATACCCTGTCTTTATCTTGCTTTGTTCTAACTTCCGTATTCTGCTGTAGTTATGATTACATTCTTTCTATGTCATTTTTTAGTGTGTACCCCAAATACAAAATCAGTTCAAATAAAAGAAAAGTACGGGTTCCGCATAGTACACATAATATATTTACGGGAAAAGTCTGGTTGACATATCTTTACTGGTTCCTATATTCCCTGCATACGAAAAACAAACTCAGTCTGTTTGTGACAAAAATACGGGATATATATACTAGGTAAATCATGCATATACGGAAAAGCATCGCCATTGTTTCAACAAATGCAGGTCCTACTATCCCGTATATCAGATGCAATACAGTCCGTATATGACACAAGTACAGGATCCGTTTATAACGAGTACCATGTATATACGGGACAAGTCCGTAAAGTAATTAACTTTTAAATTAAATATTTATATACTTAATTAGTTCAGATAGCTCTTATAACACCGCCACGAAAACGTTTATGTCTTTATCTGATTTCAGGTTTGAACTATAGAATATAGTCTTAAAACCGAATTAAGTAAATACCTTTAAAAAGAGGAATATTAGTTTTCAGCTATTTATATTCCTTTATTCCGTTGATTGTTTCAAACTTGTTCGTTAATTTTCCTGATCAAAATGCCTAGGTGTTTAAAACCTAACCTCATATCCATCATTATAAATGATTCATGGGTGCTAGGCACATAATCTTATATGTACTTAAAGTTATTGAACCTATACATGCGATTATGTGTCTAGCACCTGCAGAATGATGCCACTTCTTTATTACAAGATTACGGCATTGAACTGAACATCATTTAGATTCCCTCATAAAATATGTCTGAATTGGTCTAAAACTGGATCTGAAATTAAGCTGAAATTTGGATAAATGTGTCGGACTATATGGTCAGAAACCATGTCTAAATTTGTCCTTAAAATTGAACACTTTTTGTTATCAGGATTCAGAACTGTTCAGACTAATATCTGAAAAAAAATCAGCCAAAATGCAGGGACATTCAGATTGTCTGAATTTGTCCTTAAAATGGAACGCTTTCAGAGAAACTCAGCCAGTTTTCAGAAAAATTCTGTTACTGAGATTTAGAACTATTCAGACTACATCTGAAAAAAAAAATCAGCCAAAAATTCTGGGTTTAAATCATAGGAAAGCATTTTTCAAGAAAAATATTTTCTTGAATAATCATGGTTGAACATGGTTGAAAAGTTTGCCGTTTTTCTGACTGCTTGCTGTATCTGAACACTGCATCAGTTTTACTTTAGTTCTGACTGGATTAGGGCTTAAAAACCTTTTTGGCAGAAATAAAAATTATGGCATAATGATGTTTGATGGTTGAATATGTTCATAAAACATGATTAGCTAACATGATTGTTGATACAAAAAAACATGTTTCAACATCTTTTAACATATTCAATCATTTTAAAATCGTGATCCATATTTCGCTACGAAAAGTGTCCACAGTCTGCCACAATGCCTAACCTATAACACACAATATCCATTGTAATGCCAGTAAGGCCAAACGTGAATTTTAAATATGTATAGATAAAACCAGTTAACTTTATGTTTCATCTTGGTCTTAGAATACTTTTTTACAAATAAGTCAGAAAATTCTGACAAGCTCATATGACTGAAAAAAAAAATCAGTCTCTTGGCACTAGGAATAATTCAGATAAAAGAAAGTTATCTGAAAAATTCATTTTTTTGTATTTATACACTTTCAGACGTCTGAATAGTTAATATCTGATTCAGAAATATTCAGCAATTATTCAGAAATGTTCTGACAAACTCACATGGCTGAATAATTCAGATAAAAAGTCATCTGAATAATTCATCTTTTTTATTTATACACTTTCAGACGTCTGGAAAGTTAATATTTCATTCCGAAATATTCAGCAAATATTCAGAAATGTTCAGTTCCTAAAATGATTGATTCAGAGATTTCATATAGAAGATATTTGTGCAGAAAATTCAGTATGAAATCGGACAAATTCAGAAAAAAATCAAATAAAATCAGAGATACCTTTTCATGAGGGTTCAAAGACTTCAAAACGCCTTTCTGCAAACTTTTAGTACATACTTAAATTGAACTTAAGATAAAGACAGACCAGGCACCTACTACAACGTGTCCAAAATATACGTCGTATTTTTGGCGGGTATGCTAAATACATGGTTTGTTGTACATTTTATTACAGGCATTTCCGACATTATGATGTAGTTAACTCAAATGACTGAAAAAAGTAGAGAATTACTGATCAAAACAGCTTTACCGTGGCAAGCATAAATATTCTACATTCTGAACTGAATATACCGCTTCTTTAATGTGTAAGATACCTAATAGAAACGTTTAAAAATGATATTCGCTTGGTATATTCTGAAAGCTGAGAATGTATTGTGCTGTGTTGAAATTTAGAAGTTTATTTTACTTGGCAGTTTTAATAAATTTTGGATAATATATGACATTTCCTCAAGGTAAAGTAGAGACAAATTTCAAAGTGATGATCATTGTCCAAAATAATTGCAGAAAATTCATTACACTTATAATTTTGATGAAAGGGACGTCAGACTATAGGTTCACAGTTATAAATTACAAAATGAAACTGTCAGTATATTTTATGTCAACGGAGGCTCGAGTAAAAGGATTTAACAAGACAGAGTTCTAACTCTAACATTTAAAAATTAAGGTCGAGTCCTGTGGCGCTGTAAAAAGTTGTGTCACTTCCTTCAAATATAAGCTTTGGGTAAATTAAAACCTACTACATTTCTTACACAATATGTAATCTAAAGAGTAAAGGTAAAATAAAGAACTTATAGCATGTAACTCACCATCTTTAAAAATGTCTATATCTGCCCTCTTTTGTTTCAGAGATGGATTAACTTTGAAATGCAAAAAATCGCATATCAAATAAAAAAAATCTAACTCTGTAAAAAAAATCAATAATAAGTCTTGAAAAAAGTAAAGCTTATTATAAAATAAAAGAATATTAAGGAGAAAATGGTCCAAATGGGGTTTGAAACAAATGGGGCTTGTCGATATTAGGTGTATGGTAGGAAGCTGATACTTTTCAAAATGATAGCAACACTTTCATGTAGAATACTTTAAACATGTAAGACGCCAATTCAATTAAGTAGTTTTCTCCGTTTTACAATGCAGGGTATTGACAAAATCAACAGGTAATACCGGTAATTGAACGTGCAATAAACCGTATATTTAGCTTAGCGTGAATGTGTAAATTAATTATGCAAATCATTTACAATGGACTGATAAAATTATTAATTATTAACCATTACATAGATATCAATGTGGCTACACTGGTTGTTTACATTAAAGGAAACATCATACCACAACAGTTTTAACTGTAAATCCTCTAATTTTCAAGATCACTTTGTTAACTATTGCGTCAAATTCAACCCTAGAATAGGTGACCTGTTGTCTATCAGTTCAGGCGTCAGTCGCTCAGTTCCAGGGCAGTTGGTCACGTACCCACCGGGTAACCATGCCTTTTTAAACGGCACAGGAAAAGGTACTTTCAAAGCGGACTTAATGAGATTCAAACAACCTTGAAGTAATCGAGCTAAATTAAATTCATCAAACTAATCCCAGATATATTCTGATAATAAATACACTGGTCAAATGTAAAGAACATGTTTTGTTACTGAAAGACAAACGGTTTGTAGCATTCATTTTTACGCGCGTGAATCTCCATCGATCTCTGAGCAATATTTCCTCAGTCTTTGTCTTCAGTCGTGTGATATACGGTTGAAGTATGATTTACTGACTATCTGAATGAAAGAAACTAAAAGTCAGCATTTGTATCATTGATATATCTAATGCTTAATGGCTTTTAAAAATATCTGTGTTTTTTTTTCTGTTTACATAATATGCTTCCTTAAATACGTATGTCGTAATCTTCATTAGTAGAGGAAACCAGATAAATAATGATTATATTTACAGATATAAGCACACGTGGAATTATGAAGTTTAGCCATATTCGTTACGCATTCATGATTTTGGCCAACATATCAACTTTCTTCTCCTTGTCGGAAGATTTCCATTAGTTACTTGCGTGAATCCTGTCTTGGGCATAATACAAAATTTGTCTGAGAGCAAGTAATACTGGAATGCTTTTTATTTTATTCAAACGGATTTCCTTTGTAAAGTTAACGACTGGATGAATGTCTCTTTCCTGAATTCCAAATATCTTTGACGCCTTGAGAACTGCTTCGTGTACAATGCTACTTTTGAACATGTATCTAATATCTCTTTGAAGGTATGGGTAATATTGGTCCATTTTCGTTAGAATAAGGACCATTGGGTACCCTGTAAATAATAAAACAATGTGTGTCTGTAATATATATATCGTAAATGAATAGATTTAGATAGTCATAAAAATCGATTATTATTATGTGATATGACATGATGAGATAAGTGTCTATTTCTATCTGTCCACTAACAGGGAAGCATTGTGAAGATAACAGTTAGTCAACACATTACTTGTTTCGAGTGCTTAAGTTATAGAATTACAAGCAAATTTTATACGAAATCATATTTTTCCGAACTGTAGATATACAGAATCTGTCATTGGTCTTCGGTTAAGATCAGAAAATCCCAACCCGAGGGCGCACCGCTCAAGTCTTAAACGAGGCTGTGCCGAGTTTAAAACTTGAGCGGTGCGCCCGAGGGTTGGGATTTCCGATCTTCACCGAACACCAATGATGGATTCTATTTCTCACTTACTACAACAGAAACATCAAAAACAAGCATGAACATATGAAACTATTTAAAACGCGGGAAATTGACGTCGTAAGCAGAAGTGACGTCGTGATATTTCAGTGACGCACAATAACAAAGTTCCACTTTAGTTTTATCGTTTGTAGCGTAATGGTACGTTCTTATCATAAAGTACTGAATTTTGAATCGAGAAATACACTGTAAGGAAAGGAGAGAAAAGATAAAGGTACCTGATTTTTAATTATTTTACACAAATAATATGTATATTCAGTGCATGAAGTAGTCCGTCACAGGAGTGTGGGATAACCCGTGTGAGATAAGATTTTCCAGCATTTCTAAAAATAGAGATTTTTCTGTCCGATAAGTGAGAAAAATACGGTTGTTGAAATGTCGTTAATCACAATTATTTCCAATTAAGACTCTCTGTTTACAATTTAAATGTCTTACATAAGGTGTAGGATAAAAAGAGCGACATATCGCCATTAAAATGTAGGCAATCCCATCATGAGATCACATGCTTCGGATATAAGCTTTACCAAAGAAACAAAATCACCCACTTTAGAATTGTTAAATTAATACAAAAATAGTTACTGTTTTCCTGCATATTACGCACAATCTCTTTTATTTTGTTTAAGTACTTTTCTGGAAATGTTTCAAGGCTATTCACACCAACGATAAAAACAAGACAATGTGATTCGTCCTCTTTGCTAGGGGATGCGTTATAGAAGTATTCGTTTTCCCTATCTATTGGATCATCTTCAAACTGTAATAAAATATCATTGTTTTAACAAAATTGGTAATCGGTGAAAGAAAAAGAAAACACAAACAATAATGATTACGTTTTGATCATAAACTGAAACAAATATATTTTTCTTTATTTTAATTTTGATTTCGTTGGATCAATATCACACGTTTAATTAGCGTACTCTTAGACGTAATTAAGAGACATTGCACCAGTATTATTGACCACTACTACCTTACAATTGCTAATTTGATATCTATTTCCCGAAATGTTTTTTTTTTGCGTTGAACAGACGCTTGCATACAGCTTCGCAGATTTTCAAAGAGACAGAAATTGAGTTCAGCAAACGATATTGAAACAATTCTGAAGGAGGGGTGGAAAATGGTGGGTGGGTTGAGGGGGTGGGGGGGGGGGGGAGATATATATTGAGGAAATACATGACAAAAATATTTCATTCCAGACAAGTAAGAAATGTGTCATATTCTATATTCTCCAAAAAAAGCGAGTAGCAAGAGAATAAAACCGGTCGCCAAATTCTGCCAAACATGGCCGTAATGTTGATTTTTCTTTCGATAATCAAGCAGTGTATATTATATGTGACTGTGCACAGGGGATTATACCTGTTGCAAAGATGACAATAACAAATAATATGCGTGCTAGAGAGCTTTAGATCAGAAAGTAGCATAACTATGTTGAAATAGTCTTTTATAAAGGATGGAACATATTCCTATGAGCTTTAAGATTATATTTTCTGCACTTACGCAATTGAGTAAAAGTAGAAAAAGACATGTTTACTATGAATATATGTACGTTTATACCTTATAGCCATTTTTTATATTTCCCCGTAAGCTGTTAAGTACATCATCCACATTCAGGCCACGACCTTTTGGTTCCAAAAGGCCCTTTGTGTCTGTTATCATGAAGTTGTTCAAGCGCCCGTAAGCCGCCAGGCGTAGATGCTTTTAACAGACACAATATGATAAAGTAATATCTTAACAAATGATCACAAATTTTAATTTGCACATAATGAAATTAAAATAACTGGAAAAGAGGTTCTTAAGTGGTCAAAGAAGATCGTAATTTTGCTTTTTTCTGACATTAAGGACAATTATCTGTAAGAACCAAAATATTAAAGAAGGGTTCGGAAACTCATAGTCTCAGAATTACTTCATATTTGCACCCTTTTTAGTGTGTTGAAGCCATATATAAAGAATCAATGGTGAAAAGATAGGAATCAGTTCAGGTTATCATGGAAACGGGAGCATTATCCTTTTTGCGAAAAATGGCAATTTCTGAGAGTCAAATTTTACTAAAATGTTTCAATTCTCTTTACACATAGTGGTTTCTATGTCTGAAATAGAGCACTAACTTTCGTTTTTGCCTGAAATACATATAAAAAGTAATTAATTCAAACAAATATTGTTTTTTAACATTTTTACAATTATAAAAGCAACATTTTTATAAATACCCCTTTTAAGATTTTACATTATCTTTACAAATTTATCTGCATATATATATATTTTTTTTTAAACTTCTAATAAGAAAAGACGTCCACGCATCTGAATATAATATTTGTATGGATTCAGCAGAGCGATGATACCCATTTCAATTTTAAAAGGAATTTTATGGGTCATTCGTATTTGAACTTTTTAGAGAAGTTTGAAAACTGAACAAAAAATGAATTTTCAGCTAACTCATCAGTGCCTAAATTACACAATAACCTGAAATAACATTATATTGCCAGATACAGAATTATAGCAAAACATAAGTATTTCATGTAAAACATTTTGCAAAGTTATACTGTCCAAAATTTTGTCTAGAATTTAAAAGAATGATCCGTTACCATGGCAACTTACGTAAAGCAGTATAGGCTTATGTATAGCAGTGGATGCAATTAAATGTTTTCAGTTTTTAACATTCAGTGAGTTTTTACGTCATTTTGTCAAGCTTTCTACATTGCAAATGACCAAATATGATAACCTCTCTAGAACATACACTCACTTCAAAGCTGTTTGAATCTTTAATATAAAAAAGTCATTTTAAAAAGATACAACTCACAGCTGCAAACAAAACAAATCAATTTACAAAACTATAAACATTTTGAAATATAGTCATGTCTTTACCTGCTTTTTACAAATAACAAAAAGCATGTTAATGGTCATTTACAAGTGAAATCAGGGTGCCTTCCCCCTATAAATCTACCTCCCATAAAAGAAAGTAATCCCAAAGAAAAACGTATGTCTTCCCAATTCTGAAAAGGATACTTTCTAGTACTTTCCACATACCAAAACAGGCATGCATTCCTGATTTTTTAAAAAAAATAAGCAGTTTGGGGATTTCCATCATCGTTTCCATGGTAACCGAGGCATATATTGTAAAAACGAAAAACATGATTTTCTTAATCTTGCATTCTCTTCAAGAAAAAATCGGTTTAAAGGAAGTCTGTGACTAAAAGTTTCCAAATCCTTTTGGTTCTTACAGAGAACTGGTCTTAATATGTTTGTAATATTTGCTCTACTGTCGCTTCAAACGCTTTCATCGGCATTTGCTTATCAATAAATAGACTTATGAATATCAAAATAATGAACGAATACACGAAAAGTTTGTTTGATGCAATCAACATGGAGAAAGAATTTAGTAAAGCAGGCATTCAATGTTTATCCGTGGATTATAAACGACTGATAGACAGGTATTTAACAATCGGTCTTTTTCTTTTTTTTAATTCTATACATTGCTTTTTAATATCTTGCGTAGATGTGGTTGTTGGATTTAACGTCGCAACGACGCTTTTATAGGTCATATGGCGACTTTCCAGCTTTGGTGGTGGAGGACGATCCAAAGTGTCCCTCCGTACATTGTTTCATTACGGGCGGGCACCTGTGTAGACCTAACGACCTTCTGTAAAATAGAGAAAAGTAGAAACTTCACAGGTCGCTCAACACGACAAAAATGAAAATGCTGCAGGCTCTGTTTGATTGAGCCTGTTCATGGACGGTAGTGGAAATGCATGCTACATTTACACATGCTAAAAGTACAAAAAGGAATTTAGAGACATCCGCAGATGTATTCAAACGGCGATGAACATGGAACCTTCAATGATACACGTGTTGAGGCATGTAATTCCATGAAGAGCGGCGTTTGGTCCCAAGATAAAGTAAAGGGTTTGCCCCAAACGAGAAAACAATGGGCATAACTAAACAAACTGGAATTTAGGAAGGGGATCTGAGGTTATGGAGCCTGCGCATCACAGGAACTGTCAAAAAACAAAAATAAAAAGCAGGCACCATATCCAAGGGGTGATTAAACAATACCAAAGGCTATGAAAGCTGGAGTATTGGAACCACCCAGGCCAAAATGGTCATGTTACGAAACTAAACAGTACCAATAACACGACATTTTAGTCGTGCTGAACGATCTGAGAAGATCGAAATATAACAGCCGTGTAAGCCAGCTGGATGTCTTCGTCACATGAAGAATTCAACGCCCGATGTGAGTCTCGAACCCACAATGGCGAGGGGCAAGTGATTGAAAGTCAGCGACCTTAACCACTCGGCCACGATCTTGCGTATAACACTTTAAGGTATGAAATGTACTTGAAAAACATTGATTTAATTCATAATTTACATAATGTGAGCATAATTCTGCTTGACTGCATTTCGTTTTGGAGTTACCTATCAACATGATGGTAATATAATTACATGATAAGTGACAATTTCCTCCGAAAACATCGCTCTCGTAACATATGCTGGCCGACCTATGCATATACTGATCACTGTGTTTACGAATGATGACCTCCCTGATTGGTTTGGTCCGCATAAAAGTATTCCACATTTTCGTCCTTCTTCGTTGAAACTTATCTTTCCTATTTCTTCACATAAATCGTCATACATCTGCAAACAAAATGACTGGTTTAAACATTCTCAAATTGTCTGGCATAATTACCATTACCTTAATAAGATGTGAAGTCACCCGTTTCTAACTTAAGTGGACTGTTTCAGCTACATTAATTTTAAGAGTTGTAAAAAAGAGTCGCAGTATATTAAATTGAAATAACTCATGACATTCTGACGGATGTTCTTCTAATCTTGAGAGGAAAATACAGTGTGAAGAACGACATCCTTTTGCTATCAATAGATTGTTGCATGGCTTTTTTTCGGTTTCTTCCGTTGCGGAGAATTTAGATTATGTGTTCAAGATCAGTGATATAACTTTTGCCGAAAAAAAAAGAATTTTGCGTTAAAGCTTAAATATTCGAAAGCGGATATTTTCAGAGCAGATATACAATAACACTTACAGCTAACAATTCTGTCACTTGTCCACTACTACATCTCAATGAGTATGTGTTTTTAAGAAAGCAATATGCTGCTCTGCAGTGTGATCCACTCTCAATAACGTATAAGGGCACAGTGTGCTCTCACTGGGATTCCTTATTGAAAGTATATGGAAACTGCTAACAAAACACGGCAAAAACAGTGAGTGATATTTGGGACATAGCTTAGCATTGGACCAAAGCTAGGCATGTCAGATCATCTCATTAAGACGTTGGGAAGGTAGTCTTCAGACTGTTATGTACAAAACAGAACAGAAGTTTATTTTCGCTCTAGTGCCACCAGCCCGTGCAAACATATTTACAAATTATAACAAAATACAAAGGATATGCACATTCACATACAAAGTATCAGAAAACTGATTAAAAAGTTACATATTGAAGTTTTAGCATCTAAACATAAGACTTCCGTTTATTAAAAGCATAATATAAGAAAGTAGCGATGACCCTTATCAAAGTTTCATTTCTTTTTAACATCAGGATATAAAATTTGTTTCGTGTTGGACTACAATATTACTTTTTAGGTAAATACATCATTCTTTATTCCGAGTAAAATTCAAAACAAAGTAAAACTCATCTTCTATAATACATGTATATATTTTTTTCATATTTTCTACATAATCTGTTTTCTCTTTCTATTTTTCTATGTCGACCAGCTTTTATCTCAAGGTCATTAGAACCTATTCTAGAACTTGTGTACATAAACCTAAATATTCTGATGTGTTATATATCTAAATACTTTTCCTATGAGAAATCTTCTTTGAACATCATATAAAACTATATTTTTTTTTTTCAATTTAAACTAACAGATACAAGCCATTCTTGTTGGTAAATATATTTTAATCTTTTTATAAATGTTGATAAAAAGTGTTTTCTGAATCAACTGATTGGTTCACCCAAACATATCCAAAACAATATCTTTGCAGATTATCTCTTACACCAGATATTCAGTTACTGTGCCCACTTATATAATCATTATACATCATTAGATGATATTTTAACCAATAGTTTATACATCGTTTACGTGGTTCTATATACAAACGATTTCTGCTACAATCACCAAGTACAGCAGCATTAGACGATTTTCGTCTAGAGCACATGAAACGTTTGCAGGGATGCATTCGCTCAAATTCTTCGAATTTCTTTATACCCCAAATTTCTGCTCCATAAAGTAACTAAGGGCATATCTCAGTGTTAAAAAGTTATAAAATACTGTTTTCTTTAACCTGTCGTTATCATAGAAAGACTTTGAGTTTGATATAAGAACTATCTTTCCTTTCATACATAATTCATGTACCGTACTGCTCATAGAAAATTGTTTGGTAAAACTTAAGTCAACATAACTAAAAACATTTACAACCTTAAGAGTTTTTTTCATGCATCCATTTCTCACTTTTATACGGTGGTATGTTTAGGACATGCAATTATTTTTTTAGGATTAAATTATCTTGAGCGATCAACATCTTATCTCGTGCGCACGACATCTTATCTTGAGCGATCAACATCTTATCTCGAGCGATCAATATCTTATCTTGAGCGATCAACATCTTATTTTGAGCGCACGACATCTTATCTTGAGCGATCAACATCTTATCTCGTGCGCACGACATCTTATCTTGAGCGATCAACATCTTATCTCGAGCGATCAACATCTTATCTCGTGCGCACGACATCTTATCTTGGGCGATCAACATATTATTTTGAGCGATCAATATCTTAGTTCGTGCGCACGACATCTTATCTTGAGCAATCAACATCTTTACTCGAGCGATCAACATATTATCTTGAGCGATCAACATCTTATCTCGAGCGATCAACATATTATCTACTACTCGGGAATTTTCAGAAACGCTTTTCAGTGTTTCCCACCCAGCTAGAGGTGTACTGGTCAGGAACCCAGGCAATCCTTGCGTGTATCAGTGCTATACACTGGGCACGTTAAAGAACCAGGCTGTCTATTCGCAACGAGCTAGGCTAAGGTAGCCGGACAAGCCTGTATCTGATTTCTGATCTCTCTGTGGGGGCTTTGTCTCACTCTGTCCCTCTGGTCAGATCGCTCTGTGTCTGTACTAGTAGAGGATGATTTCGCGCCCTGTGTGGCTGGAGTGCTGTAAAGCGCCTTTGAACGTGTTTATCATGAAAAGGGCGCTATATACATCTGGTATAATAATAATAATAATTATAATAAAAGCTAGCATTTGCATATCGTTTCTTGCAAAGATGATGAGTGATCTTCGTGCCAGTGTAAGTAACACGAGTGTTTGTAGTGCTTCTTCAATGTCAATGTCAGGTTTGATTACCATAGCTAATAGGTTTGTAGTTCAAGTTTATTGTTTTTTAATTAACAGATAATTAACATGTTCATTGTATATACGCGAAATGCCTGAAACTGTAGTAAATTGTCAGTTTACGACTGTCTACTTGGTGATGTACAAGAGGCACGGGACTGTTTCATAATCTTTCATTCGCAGATTTATATACCAGACTTGCATAGTATTTTCCATAGATATTCAGTGTATATCATAATGGATGATATTTCAAGTCACAAGTAATTTACAATTGTCTAGTATGCTAATTTTTTGAACTCTTAGTTTATATATTATGCTTTTTTTTTCTTTGTATATATGCAAAATGCCTGAAACTGTTGTGACTGGTAATAAACAATCAATATACGAGTTCATTACTTGGTGCTGTACAAGAGGCACAATACTCTTTCATGCAAATAAATTCATATCGTACCAGACACACATCGTACCTTTATGGATTTACAGTATATATATATATATATATATATATATATATATATATCACAATGGAAGATATTTAAATTCGTACTGTGCTTATCTGTTTAGAATATGATGACCATTCAATGTCGTACCTACATACAGTCAAACATTTCAATAAGGACTAGGACTACTTTGGAAATTGGCCTTGTTTGGAGGTGGTCTGTTGTCAAAAGTGAATTCACTTGGTTTATTGCCAATGGAAAAAAAGGTAGTCTTTCAATATCGCGTTCTTAGAAGTGGTCTTTATCCAGAGGTTGCTTTGAGTACAGGTTTGTCTGTTTGCTAATACATATAATTCATCTTCATTTAAATATTTTGCATTTGTTTCGAAGTTTGCAGACCATTGCACTATTCTTAAGGGGGCCGTCATGCAGTTTATCTCAAATCAACAAACTCATTTTGGCAATTGTATAATTCCCATTATATACGAGCCCACTAAAAGAATCGCTGAATAGAACAAAATAATGCATACTAGTATATCAAAAGTATATCAAAGGTTGATACAATGTCCGGCTTCAAGAGTCCTCGGTCAAGCCGGCTCTTTTTAGCTGTTCTTCTTTACTTGTCTAACAGTCTTTCGTACTAGTACGGATTAATGTCATGCCTGTTTGATTTCGTCCCTACTTCCTGTGTCTTTGGGACAATAACCTCTGCTTTGCGCATACCTCATTTCTCTCTATGATAACTGTCGAGATGTCAGCAAGCCTCAATACCTTTAGGTCGTGGTCACCGTAGCCGGGGTCGCCAGATTGCTGTGATTGACCGAGCGAGATTGTAATAGTGTATGTGTAAAACTTGTATTTGATTTATACCTGTGTGTTGTAATAACCTTTAGCTCATGTTGCTGAATGAATAAATAATACTCTTATCAATCATGCCCTGTTTGTAAGTTTCTTTAAAGTATAAAGTAGAAAGTAAGTATATGAGCAAAGTCCTGCGCACTGTTTTTGAATAGCTAAGAGATTTGTCTCTAAAAATCATTGATTAACGTTTTATTTTTGTCCTTGTCATTCAGAAACATTTCAAATCATTTTGCAGTGTTTACTTCATTACGAAGCACGGGAACTCTACTGATGTTATGATACTTCAATGTTTAATCTTTATTCATTGTACATTTTCATAGCATTGATGCCCGTGCCCCAGAAAGTTAAAAAAGATTTTTTTTGTTTTGGGTTAAACGCCGTTTTTCAACAGTATTTCAGTTATATAACGGCGGGCAGTTAACCTAACCAGTGTTCCTAGATTCTGTACCAGTACAAACCTGTTCTCCGCAAGTAACTGCCAACTTCCTCACATGAATCAGAGGTGGAGGACTAATGATTTCAGACACAATGTCGTTTATCAAATAGTCACGGAGAACATAAGCCCCGCCCGAGGATCGAACTCGCGACCCCGCGATCCGTAGACCAACGCTCTTACCTACTGAGCTAAGCGGGCG
Source organism: Mercenaria mercenaria (assembly GCF_021730395.1). Taxonomy (NCBI): domain Eukaryota; kingdom Metazoa; phylum Mollusca; class Bivalvia; order Venerida; family Veneridae; genus Mercenaria; species Mercenaria mercenaria. The sequence continues at coordinate 30,229,517 of NC_069379.1, forward strand.
GGCTTAAAAAAGAGTTATCAGAAGACTTTCCTTACTAACAAGGTATAAGTTTATGAAATACTTCATTTCAAGAGACATTATTATATGCTCTGTTAAAACATTCTTTCGCTACAATGACATCTCGTCAAGAAAGAGTGCTGCTATATTTTACCTTCTTTTTTAGAATAAGGGCTTATTAGAATCGAAATAAAAAATAGCAGAATCGTTTTAACACTATTTATACACTTGGGCGGTAACGAATAAATTAACTCTGTATTTTAGTTTATCAGCTATTCAGAAGTGACATCTTTTTTATCAACAAAAGAATGAAAATCACAGATCTCACTAATTACAAGGTAGCATAAGGAACTAGTAACTTTACTTGTAGCAATGAACATGAATATATATATATAGCCATAGTTGCGCTCAGCTTAAAAATGTAAGCATAAATTTAATGCACGGAGTATATTCATTACAATAGCAATTATTAAGAAAAAATCTTCAGATTTTGTTTTGCAGACACAACTTGATTCAAAAACGGATCAGCAATCCAAAATTCATAGATCTACATTGTAAGTATTTTTAATGATCCAGTCATATCTTAAAACCAGAGCCTAGAATCTTAAAAGTTGATAGGAAGGTTGGTCATGGCCAGCAAATGACCCCTGTACATTTTGAGATATGTATGTCAAAGGTCAGGGTCACACTGACCCTGAACAGTTAAATTGTTTAGGATGATAACTCAAGAATAATTAAGCCTAGGAGCATGAAAGATGAGGCTGGTCATGACCAGAATATGACCCCTATCGATTTTGAAGTCAGTGTGTCAAAGGTCACAGTGACCCTGAACAGCTTAATGGTTCCCAGATGATAACTCAAGACCATTTATGCTTAGGATCATGAAAGTTAATAGGGAGGTTTGTCATGACAAGCCAATGACCCTTATTGATTTTGAAGTTAGTATGTCAAAGATCAGGGTCACAGTGACCCGGAACAGTTAAACATTTTCCGTATGCTAACTCAAGATTGATAGGGCCTAAGATCATGAAAGATGATATGGAGATTGGTCATCACCAGCAGATGACCCTTAATAATTTTGAGATTAGTAGGTCAAAGGTCAAGGTCACAGTGACCAAGATCAGTAAAATGGTTTCTGGGTAATAAGAAGGCTTGGGCCTTGGATCAGGAAAATTGATTGGAATTTGATCATGACCAGCATATGACCCCTATTGGTTTTGAGGTCATTAGGTCACAGTTAAGCAGTTTCTGAACGATAATTTCGGAACGTTCGGGCCACGTGTGACCCGCAGATGACCCCGATTGACTTTGTGGTCAGTAGGTCAAAGGTCAATGTTACAGTGACACGGAACATTTAAACCGTTTTCACTCCATGTGGTTCTGGGACGATCTGTGTATGAAAGGAATTGGAACACTGCCTTACCCTTGCATGATCGTAAGAGGCGACTAATATCGTCTTAACACTGCGCTTTCCTGTAATTCTGTGATTCCAACAGGTATGCAAATTTTGATACCATACGTCATGTTTTTATTTCGATGTAAATAAAATGTGAAACCAAAACTTGTAGTCCTGTTTGTCGCCATATAACCTTTACTGTGTTAGTGCGCCGTAAAACCCAAACACATTCATAAATTTAAACGGTTCCAGAGAATTACTTGAGAGTGCTTGGGCCTAGTATCATGAAACGTGATAGGGAGGTTGGTCATGACCAGTAGATGAGACCTGTATATTTTGAGGTCAGTAGGCTACATTGATCCGGAACAGTTGAACACTTTCCTGACCATACATTGAGAACGGTTGGGTCTAGGAACATGAGCCTTAAGAGGAAGGTTGATCATGACTGGCAGATGTCCCCTGTTTATTTTGAGGGCAATAGGTATAAGGTCAAGGTCACTTTGAACCAGAACAGTAGAACCTTTGTTTAAAATAAGCATACAATTTCTGTTCCTTGTGCAATTACTGAATGCATCAAGGGGTGGGGGCGACATTTTGTGTTTGACGAGCTCTTGTATTTCTTAAACATTCATTATACATCGTTACACTTTAAGTACTGCGTATACATCTTACATAATAAAATCCTAGCAGTAGTCTTAGTTGTCAAGTTTGTTCTCAAGACTATACGGTAAATATTTAGTTTCGGTAAGTTCTCACCTTTGGTCATTAAAGTGCTAATATGTGTGAAAAAAAACGATCATATATCAGATAAATACGGTGGTATGTTTAGGACATATGTTATTTTTTAAGATTAAATTATCTCGTGCGCACGACATCTTATCTTGAGCGATCAACATCTTATCTCGTGCGCACGACATCTTATCTCGAGCGATCAACATATTATCTCGTGCGCACAACATCTTATCTTGAGCGATCAACATCTTATCTCGAGCGATCAACATATTATCTTGAGCGATCAACATCTTATCTCGAGCGATCAACATCTTATCTTGAACGATCAACATCTTATCTCGTGCGCACGACATCTTATCTCGAGCGATCAACATATCATCTTTAGGGATCAACATATTATCTTGAGCGATCAACATCTTATCACTCAACATTATCTTGAGTGATCAACATCTTATCTCGAGCGATCAACATCTTATTTCGTGCGCACGACATCTTATTTCGAGCGATCAACATCTTATCTCGAGCGATCAACATATTATCTTGAGCGATCAACATATTATCTCGAGCGATCAACATCTTATCTCGAGCGATCAACATATTATCTTGAGCGATCAACGTCTTATCTTGTGCGATCAACATCTTGTCTCGAGCGTACGACATCTTATTTATATATATTAAGGCCCTTTGTGTGTGCATTTAAGTCATCAGTAAAACATACGGACAAGTTGTTAAGCCTATTCCGCTGTTATTTAAACTTCCCACAAGTACATGTACAAGTTTATCACATCAATTGGAAAAGCAATGCATATAATTGGTCATCCTATCTTCAAAATCAATTGAACATAACCAATGATGCATACTGCATGTTAGAACAGCAACAAATTTCAGTTCGACTGATAAATTCGCGCAGAAAAGTTGCATGTATGAATTAGGGGAAAACAAGGAAAATCGTTTAATATATGGGCGAAGAATGGAAGCCCTTGAGGGACAATTGATTTCCGTACTTCCCACTTCTGACTTCTAACTTTTGCACTTCTCACTTCCAACTTCTTGACTTCCTACTTCTAACTTCCACACTTCTGACTTCCAACTTCCTGACTTTCGACTTCTGATTTCAAACTTCCACACTTCTTACTTCCGACTTCTTGACTTCTTACTTCCTTCTTCTAACTTCCGCACTTCTGACTTCTTACTTCCGCAATTCTAACTTCCAGACTTTCGACTTCTGATTTCCAACTTCCACACTTCTTACTTCCGACTTTTTGACTTCTTACTTCCCTCTTCTAACTTCCGCACTTCTGACTTCTAACTTCCTGCCTTTCGACTTCTGATTTCCAACTTCCACACTTCTTACTTCCGACTTCTTGACCTCTTACTTCCCTCTTCTAACTATCGCACTTCTGACTTCTGACTTCCACACTTCTGACTTCTAACTTCCTGACATCCGACTTCCAACTTTCCTTTTTTTGAAGTCGGAAGTAAGAAGTGTGGAAGTTGGAAGTCGGAAGTATGAAGTCAGGAAGCTGGAAGTCAGAAGTGCGGAAGTTAGAAGTCAGAAGCGTGGAAGTTAGAAGTAGGATGTAGGAAGTCAAGAAGTTGGAAGTGAGAAGTGCAAAATGTTAGAAGTCAGAAGTGGGAAGTACGGAAATCAATTGTCCTTCCAGGGCTTCCATAGCGAAGCCTACATACTAATTTTTTTTGTCAAGGACTTAAATTTATTTCTTTGCATCATCACTGATTTTTTTGCTGCCTTTTTTATCAGTTTCCGCATTTAAATGTCTAACCCTGCAAACATGTGAAACGGTTATAAGTATAATATAAATAAAAACAAAAACGGTGGCAGCCGTATGTTTTTACTAATGATCTGACTTCACACAAAGCCCCTTAATAGATATTGATAAGATGACCGAGAAAAGATGTTGATCGCTCGAGATAATATGTTGATCGTTCAAGATAATTTGTTGATCGCTCGAAATAAGATGTTGATCGCTCAAGATAATATGTTGATCGCTCAAGATAAGATGTTGATCGCTGAAGATAAGATGTCGTGCGCACGAGATAAGATGTTGATCGCTCAAGATAATATGTTGATCGCTCGAGATAAGATGTTGATCGCTCGAGATAACATGTTAATCGCTCGAGATAATATGTTGATCGCTCGAGATAAGATGTTGATCGCTCAAAATAAGATGTCGTGCGCACGAAATAAGATGTTGATCGCTCAAGATAATATGTTGGTCGCTCAAGGTAAGATGTCGTGCGCACGAGATAAGACGTTGATCGCTCAAGATAAGATGTTGATCGCTCAAGATAATATGTTGATCGCTCAAGATAATATGTTGATTGCTCGAGATAAGATGTTGATCGCTCAAGATAAGATATCGTGCGCACGAAATAAGGTGTTGACCGCTCAAGATAATATGTTGATCGCTCGAGATAAGATGTTGATCGCTCAAGATAATATGTTGATCGCTCGAGATAAGATGTTGATCGCTCAAGATAAGATGTTGTGCGCACGAGATAAGATGTTGATCGCTCAAGATAAGATGTCGTGCGCACGAAATAAGATGTTGATCGCTCAAGATAAGATGTTGATCGCTCAAGATAATATGTTGATCGCTCGAGAAAAGATGTTGATCGCTCAAGATAAGATGTCGTGCGCACGAGATAAGATGTTGATCGCTCAAAATAATTTAATCCTAAAGAAATAAGTGCATGTCCTAAACATACCACCGTAGATAAATACTAGTATTTTACAAATATTTGCAACGAACTGTCAGACAAGATGTTGCGCTTTGATTTCATTGCATTTGTTCAGTCTTTCATAGCGAATTTAAAAGTATAAGATAAAAGGAATATGAATTCTATTCACAAATGACAGCGTAAATCAAACTGTGTAAATCGAAGGAGCAGATGGCAAAAGTCATATAAGTATTACTCCTTGAAATACATTTTTGCCATACATAAGACAGGGTTTGCTCAAAATACATTTGATAGTTGTTTATCATTTATGTGCGTTTAAATTTAAACTATATAAACAACATAAAAATACTTCGTATAACCTAAGTATTGTTGTTTTAAACAAAAAATAGTAAAACAAAAAACACATCACTTTTAACATTGTATTCTACTTTTATAACAAAGGACTGCGGACACTTTCATATGCTTCTAGCCTACATTTTGAATGCAAAATTCTCATTAAGTATTTAAACAATAACCAAATTGCTTCAAATCACATATTAACCAATGCGTTTGTTAACATATTAAAACAGAAACTGGTTTGTATCCGTTCTTATCAAGACGTTCTTTTAGTTTAACCTAGGGTAGGGTATAAATATTATTTTTGAAAAAAATAAAATGTTTTATTAAAAGTATGATGTCATCACTTTACGGAAGTTTCTAATACATGAATTTTAACTGGAAAAGTGGCAAAATCCGTTTATTTAAGGAAAAATAACATTTTAAGATTAAAATCCTACTTTAATCTTTTAGCAAACAAACTGTGCTTAATTTAAACTTTTTCTTTGCGCTGAACATAATGCATTATACGTGTGAATAGGAATGCTACAGATATACATGTATAAGTAAGCGGTCCATTTTATTACAGTGGGAACTTGGTTAATCAAGTACATGTACATGTCTGTATAACTCTGTCATAAGTGATGACAGATGTGTGTGTGTGCTGTATAACTTTAATACTAAGAAAAGGCAGTCATTTTATCAAGGTCGTAGGGTTCTGGCTGGAGATAAGTTCCAACGGCACAGACAATATTTGGATAAAACATGTATAACCGTTCTTTGTGGAGCTTTGGAGCTTGACTAATAAAACTGTAGCGGAAAGATTTAACACAGAAGAATGAGTCTGACTGCAACCCCGTTAAAGATAATACTGTGTAAATCAGTGCTGAAGTTGTGGGCAGACACATTCGAAATGTGCCATTTGTAATGCTAATGTAGAAGCAGGCCGCTGCATAAAATTCTGTCTGAAGCTAGGCTAGTCTTTAGTACGTTTTCGAGTCAAGCAGTATTTTGCTATGCCATCTGAATGGAAAGCGACTTATAACATCACTTTCATGGCATCACGCTGAATATGAAACAGTCACTGATATCACCTACAAAGAAGGTATAGTTCTTGACCTAAGCATCACAGGCATATCAATACCAAGCGTTATTTCTGTTGGATAGACTATAGTCAGGATCAGATTAACTGCTGTGCACATATTGACTCTTTGTTGTGGTGTATAGGCCTAGTCCGTCATAAAGAACAATCTTAAGTTCAGTTTCCACAAAAAAAAAGAACCTGAAGCAATGCATTTATTTTGTTGGATTTAACGTCAACCCAACATAATTATAGGTCATATGTCGACTTTCAACCTTTAATGGCGGCGGAAGACCCGATATACCCCTCCGTGCATTATTTCATCACGAGCGGGCACCTGGGTAGAACCACTGACCTTCCGTAAGCCAGCTGGATGGCTTCCTTACAAGAAGAATTCAACGCCTCGAGTGAGGTTCGAACACACATCGGTAATGGGGCGAGTGATTTGAAGTCAGCTCCTTAACCACTCGGCCAAGGAGGCCCACTATGAAGTAATGAATGCGTGTGACATTTAGAATGTGTTTAAAAGAAATAACCATAAACACAGAGAAAAAGATGAAGACATAAAGAAATGAAAAAATATATTTAAAAATATCTAAAAAAAACAGCACGCATTTGACAATCTACTGCAACAAACAACTAGGAGAAAAAAGGTGAAAACATAAAGACATGAAAAAAAAAAGAAGAAAAAATCAAAAAAAATCCTGGATATCAAATGCTAGTAGGATAGCAGGCAGTAGATTGTCTGGTCCAACAAACAACCAGGATAACTCAAATCCAATGAAAAATCAACCCAACAAATAATAACGATTTCACTGTACTTGCCTCTCTAATTACTATACATGTATAACATACCTTTCTGCACGCTTTACTAGAATCGGTCTTTGCGATAGGTATAAAATACGAAAATATCTTACACTTTCATTCCATTCACTTGGACCAGGTTCTCTCCACGGACTTCTTATAAATTCCTTCAGAAAATACCGAAACATAACTTTGATCTTCAACACACTACCCGCTTAATTGAAACTTATGTAAATAACGTATGTTAGTTTGTTATTTATCCAGAACACTAAGTTAACAAATAATAAATTTTACTAAATACGTCTGAGTATTTCAGAACACGTATATTCGCGGTAGTAAATAGTGTTTGTCAACCAAACGCAAATCGAACAGTTTATATAACATTTGCCTTACTTTTGATATCGATATCTTCAAAATTTTGCAAGTTTAATAATATATTTGACGTATAATGTAAGGTACCACAATTGCTCTCTGATAACCTAATGTGACTTTAAGCTAGGCGAACCGTGACAGTGAATGTTTACGACACGAAAGTGTATACTGTAGTTTAACCACAATATAACTGTTAAATAAGTTGTGTAATTGAACTTTTGTGAGTAACCAGATTGTTCATTTATTTGTTTTGAAATGGACGATTATTTTCTACACGTTCGGGTATGAAATTCAAGTATGAAATCGCAACTTCTCTAGAAACATATGAGATCGTCTTACCTAGTTTTATCCTTAGTCATTTTCAAAATCAACCTAATGTTAGGAATTTTCTTATGTTTGAATCTAGTGGAAGATTTCGCGAAACAGTTTTTTGCACCAGAAAAGTTTAAACTTTGTCTTATGTAGGCTTTGGGAAATTTACTAGAGCTTCAAAAACGAAACATTAAATAATACCTAATTATTTCTGTCTGTTTAAACATTAGTAGTATTGAAATAAAAATAATTAAATCAGCAATTACCTCAAATAAATGACAAAAGACCAACTTTACATGCTTAACGTTATCGATTATATGTAATATAACTTAATGCCCAATTTCTTACGCAACTGTATATATGTTTGCCGGCGATGAGGACATACCATCTATACAGAATATAAATCATGTGCACAGCTGGAAAACATTGACCTGATTATAGTCTTTTTCTAAAATCGGCAGTTTGTGTCTTTCCAATTGTTAAGACAAATTATTTTATAGTATGCATTCATCAGGATTTAATTCAAAGAGTGTTATATAACATTTATTGTTTATCTTCTAAGAAACAGTAAGATTATTTATGTTCCTTTTTACTTAATAAACATTTCTGTGTAGCAAACTGATTCACATAATTAGTTGATTTAACAAGCATTGAAAGTCACAAGCTGAAATTTTAATTTTATAACAAATGCATTGTTGCGACTTGTTTCGTTATTTTTCTGTTTTATCGTTCATAATCCTGAACAATGGAACATTAATTTTTATCATACAATGTTTTTCTGATAGTTCAAAAAGGACCACGAGCACTCTTCTATTCAGATTGCCTATCCAATTAATGAAAAACTGAATTAGGACTGGACTTCTAAAATAGCATGATAAAGATAGTTTCTTGAGATATTCGACTATACTTTTTTCACATTTGTGAACAAAAAAAAAATGTCTTCGTGAACATTTCTCGTTCTCATTTCTAATGAAATCTGAACATTAAACATTTTTCTGTTCTAAACATCTTTACCCCTAGTGACGCAACAAAATATTTCACAAGCCTTTGTAATCATTTTATACATATGCTACAAAAATGTTACTCGATCACAGGGGGAAGTGTTAAAATTGAAAAAGAAATGAATAAATAAAATTAAAAATCTAAAATTTAAAAATTCAAAATTGAAATTTATTGCATGTGTTTTTTCAAGGCTTAAATATCTACAGCTTTATATTTTTTTGGCAAGTATTTCAAACATAGATAATATTATTATTATTATTATCATTATTATTATGGAAATTAATAGAAAGTCAAACTTGAAAGCAGACTGATCGGGTAAAGTATCTATGAATTTTTCAATCAGATTTGCTGCTTCTAAGCAATCTTACTCCGTCGATTAAAAGTCATCATGTTTGAGGCAACTGCATCTGTCGCAAGTCATGAACAAATAGACATACACTACTGGAAGTATGTGTCTTCAACCGACACACAGAGGTATAGACGAACTTCTATTGGAATAGTGCAACTGTGGTGCAAATGCCTATTTACCCTTTGTAGGACACAATTACAGCGCACCTACAATGCATTATAAGAACAATCTTTGGTTTCATTCAAACCAAACAAACCCACTGGATCCAGCATCCTAAACTCTTACAGCCCAAACACCTGAACTGACTTTAGAGCCTCTAGAACTAACACTGACGCCCCAAGAACCTCCAGAATTAACGCTAATTCACCCACACATCTGAAACTTATTCTGAAGCCGACAGAAATACCATTAACGACTGTCAAAGACCTAACACTGACGCCCTATGAATAACTACATACATAGCTAGTGAAATTCTGTTCCATTGATATATGAGACCAGTCAGTACTTAATAACTACATGAATTATTATGATGTGTTATTCTTCTCGTATTGGAGTAACAGAAAGCACAATTAAATGTTTGCTAGGCATTTAAAAATATAGGCTAAATATGCATGACTCAGTGGCGTAGCACAGCTGGCCTGTGCCTACAGATAATTAAGGAAACTGAAAAACAACTAAAAGGCTATACTAAGGGACCTTGAAACAAGAAAATGAATCATCTAGAACCTGATCAAATGTGTCATAAAATGCTAGATGCTAAATACAACTGAAAAAGGCCAACTACGCAAATGCATGTCAAACATTTTGAGGCCAGATACAAACCGCGTTTATTAAATATAATTATAACCTTCACTATTAAACGGTCATTTTTCTACATGCATGTGTCAATACAGTATAACAATAGATGTTAAGAAAACTACAAAAGACCCCTGGTGACATTTCAACTTCATTATTTCACGATTTCTGCTTCCTGATTTCACGATTTCAACTTCATGAATTCACGATTTCACGATTTCCACTTCATGAATTCACGATTTCACGAATTCACGAAAAAACTTCACGATTTCTTGATTTCACGATTTCATGATTTCACGATTTCCACTTCACGATTTCACGATTTCTGCTTCCTGAATTCACGATTTCCACTTCTTGAATTCACGATTTCACGATTTCCACTTCATGATTTCACGATTTCCACAATTCACGATTTCCACTTCACGAATTCACGATTTCACAATTTCCACTTCATGAATTCACGATTTCACTATTTCTACTTCACGAATTCACGATTTCCACTTCACGAATTCACGATTTCAACTTCATGAATTCACGATTTCCACTTCACGAATTCACGATTTCCACTTCACGAATTCACGATTTCACGATTTCCACTTCGCGAATTCACGATTTCCACTTCGCGAATTCACGATTTCACAATTTCCACTTCATGAATTCACGAATTCACGATTTCCACTTCACGAATTCACGATTTCAACTGCATGAATTCACGATTTCACCATTGTGAAATCGTGAATTCGTGAAGTGGAAATCGTGAAATCGTGAATTCCTGAAGTGGAAATTGTGAAATCGAGAATTCGTGAAGTGGAAATCGTAAATTCATGAAGTGGAAATCGTGAAATCGTGAATTCATGAAGTGGAAATCGTGAATTCAGGAAGCAGAAATCGTGAAATCGTGAATTCATGAAGTGGAAATCGTTAAATCAAGCAATCATGAAATCGTGAAATCAAGAAATCGTGAAGTTTTTTCATGAAATCGTGAATTCGCGAAATCGTGAATTCATGAAGTGGAAATCGTGAATTCATGAAGTGGAAATCGTGAAATCGTGAATTCATGAAGTGGAAATCGTGAATTCAGGAAGCAGAAATCGTGAATTCGTGAATTCATTAAGTGGAAATCGTGAAATCAGGAAGCAGAAATCGTGAAATAATGAAGTTGAAATGTCACCAGGGGTCTTTCGTAGAAAACAGACAAAAGTCTATGGTTGTTGCATAAAGTATCATTGGTGCTCAGGTGGAAAGAACTGAAGTAGAGATGTGTGCTTAAAGTTTAAGTTTATGCGTTTAATTTCTTTCGAAAAATGTTGATTAAACGGAATATCTGCCTATGTTAACGTTTATTTATTAATTAAAAAACATACTCATACACTTTTATGAAGTTCATCGGCTTATTTCACTGGAAATACACATTTAACATTTTCAAAAATTATGACCCTTAGTCATAAACTGTTCGAATTTCAACAAAAAAAATAATAAATAAATAAAAAAAAATAAAAATAAAAACAAACAAAACCAAAAAAAAAATATGAAGTTAAATTATTTTTTCTATAGGAATATAACTTATTTATTAGTATTAGAAGCCAACATTTAAAATTATCATCTATTGTAGTCAAGATTTGAGCAAAAACAATAGCAAAGTCAAAATGTTTTTGAATAGGATAAGAGTTTTAAAACATTGACCACGGAAATATTATTAAAATGGATGTGAATTAAACTAAACTTACACAATCTTCGAAGTTTGAACAAATATTTTTATATCCAATTTCGTCCGTAACTTATTTCCAAATAGAATAATATTTTCACTTTGAAATATTCACAATTTTAGCAAATCGATTGCGTATAATATTAATTTGAACATTTCTGATTTTCTTACTTTTTTCACATGTAAACACATTAAATTCCAATAAATAGAAATACATGTACATTATTAACACAGTATTTACATCTGCATTACTCGAAATTTATACCCGTTGTTGTGTGAATATCGATGGTTTATTTTGGTGTATAATCTATTTCTAAAAATGTACACAAAAGTTTTATGACACGCGCTGAGACAGTTAAGTTGTAATTTGTACACCCATCTTTGAAAAAATATGAAATTTACAAACATGCGATTATTTACATACATTTTTTGGTATTTTATGAAACATGTTTTGTTATGTTATTTTTATCCCGATGTATCGTATTCGATGTAAGTGTACAAAGATTCCAACTTTCTTAAACTTAACATTCATTTCTCTGATAATTGAACTTAACCATTCATTTCTCTGATAATTGAATTTCATCGTCGGAATCATCATCCGACAGAACTGATACGCCAGAATTAGCATGATACTGAATATTTTCTTTATTGTAAGAAAGATCTCTTGCAGACGACAATATTTTACACTTTTGAAATACAGTATGAACGAAACACAGCGGAGTTCGTCTTTTTTATTTCCTTTATCGCATAATTACAGACATTAATTTTAACAAGGATTCTAATTATTAGCACAATTGATACTTGTAACATCTAAGAAATAATAGCTAGTATGCAAAATAATTTTGCTTTTGTCAGGATTATCAAAAAATAACAAGTACGTGACGCAATCAGCATGATCTCGTTGCCGCGACTATACTCGTCAATCGCCGTCCTGGGGAGTCCTGATAACGCACGTATAGTCGGATGTCGACGCTACAGGGGTAGAAAATTAAACGCCTATAGTCGCATTTCGGCCCCAAGGAGTTAATAATGGTATCTGTAAAAATGATCATTTTTTCTTTATCATTTTCTTGACTGTTGTACGCCAATGTTTGTATTTGATGTTGTTTTTTGTATGTTAAATTTAAAATTATATTTTTGTTCGATTCGATTCTTTTGTAAACCAATTTGATTGATTAGTATGTTTGACACGTTTAGTTTTCATTGGTACATGATAATAAAGAGTCTTTAGGAATAAGCTTGTAAAATATTCAAAGGCATCATTTGGGCCATCATATATTCATATATGTTGATTGTACTCCGAGGCTAGAAATTGTAAATCGTTTAGTAAAGAGTCTTGATTAAAATGTTTGACTTGTCTGTATGATATAATTTTATGCATGGGACCGACATAGTTTGAGGATGTTTTCCTAGTTACGCATACTGGAAAGTGGTCACTTATAGAGAGCTGGGGTATAAAAGCACGTTTAATATTACAAGGCAAATTCGTGTGTACATGATCTATCAGAGTTGAACTTGAGTGTGTAATTCATGTAGAAGTTTTGACCACTTGTATCAAATTGAAAGAGTCTTTCAAATTTATCCAATATTTCACCAGAGAATTGTTGTCCAAGAGATTAATATCAAAGTAACGTAGGATAAGTGTTTCTTTTTTCTTCACAGAATAACTTTTCAAGAGATGTTTCATACTCATGAGTCCAAGATATTAAACAAGATGGTGGTCTATAAACATACCTTAATATAAAAGGTTTGTGTTTGAATGGTCTTATTTAAAGCAAAATGATCTCTAAATCCTCACACTCCATTACAGATCTTCTGTTACAAGGAAATTTGTCTTTAACAAATATGAGTACACCTCCTCCTTGGGATTTCCTGTCTTTTTTAAAAAGTTGGTAGTTATTCGGTTGAAATTCACTGTCAGCAAAATATCATTTAGAAAGGTTTCACACAAACAGATGATATCCAACTCATTGTGTTTACCAAGTAAATTTCTAACTTCATCAAATTTTGGAGAAAAAAATGTGTAATTTTAAATGAATAATTTTATTCCATGTTTCTCAAACCAGGCTTCTTCAATGTAAGATTGATCCTTGTTGGTATACCATTTATGGTCCGGATCAGATGTGCAGTCATCTAGTACCAGTATGTGGGTCTCCACGGTCCGGAAGGTATGTTCCACCAATGATTTCAGGGATGTGGCTGCCTCTGCCTCATGGGTCTGGTTCTGTGTATAGAAGACTTTTGACAAAGGCTTGGTTGGTGAAAATTTCCAATACGGTTCTTCAGGTTGTTATTGTACCCAGTGTTCATAATTTTGTTAAAGGCACCCATGACAATCTTGGCCAAGGCTGCTGCTCCTTTCGCCGATATGTGTACTTCATCAGTGTACAGATATGACATTGTGCTGGATGTATTGGTGGTTACAAATTGAGTGGTGTTGTCAATAAAATACATATGTGCATCATTTTTTCAGAGATTTCGTAGCACTTTGTTGGTTTCAGATGTTGGTGTCCATGCAAGTTTGTCATGTTTCTTTGAAAAATTGAAGACACAATTATTTTTGCCTCAGTGTTAACAGATTTGACTGTGGAGAGAAGGCCACAGTCACAAGTCTTTATGAGATTGTCTTGTTGAGCCAGAGACAGCAGCTTTGACTTTACCTCTTGTACTCGAGCACCAAGGATTATTCTTATTTTGACACTGTACTTGTCCCCAGACATACGAACAGGATTTAATACTTTCGTGACAGAGTCTCTAATTATGTAAATGTTCTTCTTAGTAAGTTGAGATGCATTAGTTATTTTTTTCTGTTGTTTTCTCTTCCTGCTTATCTGCTGTGTTTTGTTGCTGCATTGTAATATGCTGCGGTTTACATGTATCGACAGGTATTGGGTTTCCCCGGTCTTCAGCAGCTGGCTTTAAGGTAGCAATTTCCTGTTTCATTGTGTTTCGAAGTTCTGCTTTCAAAAGACCCACATCCACTTCTTTTTTTGTTTTTCCAATTTTTATTTCACTTCAGTACATTGACATTACGGTAATACATACATGATCATTATATGGATACATTAATCTTAACATTACATGTTTTAACATTACATATTTATCCATGTAATTCAACGTAATAAGAGGAAAAAGTATACATTTAGTATATAATATCAATCCCTGAAATGTTTTTCAAATATCGATGAATGGATGGAAAAAGTTAAATGAATAATGAGATGATGGAGTGTCCTTTATAGAAACAAGAGTTGTCTGTAAGACTTTCAATGCTCGACTATTCGAAATATTGTCCCAAAAGCAGTAAAATGCTACCTTAAGTATCAGAATATCTATAGAGTTTCAATCCAGTACCTGCAGGTGTGAAGTTTCAATTTAAAATCTGCATTTGTTCTGCTGGTGTGACTTGCCCGCAAAACCTTAATAACCAGAATTCAGAAAAAACAAAGACAAATATCAAACAGGGAATGCCACAGTCATAAAGGGGGGCATAATCTGCCAAATATACATGTCAGAGTTGTGAAATCTGACGCAATGTGTTTGGTTATTGATCCAGAGAATTAAACAAAAATAAGTTTAAAATATAGATGTAAGTTGTGACGTTTGGGTGAGTAGAACAGCTGAACTATTCTTCGAATAGTAGAGCCAAAAAAAAGGGCGTAAGCGGTACGTATTTGAAAAAAAGAGAAAAAAATTCACGTTTGGATTAAGTAAAAAAGAAAAATAAAAGAAAAAAAAGGTTTTAGAAAGGAAGAAGAATTCAAAAAGGAACTGCTCTGCTCAATCAAAAGGTCTCTGTTGATCTACATCACCATGAAATTCAGTCCATTTTGAATGGTATACATCTAACTTATCCTTCAAACAAGCAACAATATATTCGATATTAATTCGTTTCTCAAGATAAAGTTTAGATAAATTAAAAGTCGGAGGTATTTTACTATATTTACTTCTAAAATTGAAGTATTTTGCAAGAATAAGAATATAATTAATAACACTTTTCCTATTTTTCCTAGTATTTCCAAAGAAACCCAAAGATACAGTTTGAAAGTCTAGTGGGGTGTTTAATAGATTTTTCATACTAAGATAACTTCCTATATCGCTCCATAACTTTTGGATCAATTGACATTCCCAGAACATGTGAATATATGTTTCTGAAGACATGGAGCAAAAGTCGCATAAATTTGATGGGGCTAGTTTGCACTTAAATAGAAAAGCATTGTTGGGTAGTATTTTCATGAGATATTTATATTGGAATGCTCTAACCTTAGTATCAATTGTACAAACTTTTAAATATAGAGTTAGATAAAAAAAAAAATTCCAATTAACACTATTTGTGTGAAATAATATTTCCCACTTTTCCTTTTGATTTATTGGTTGTATTTTGTTTTTAAGTTCCAACTTATACAGCATTTTATTTACTTTTGTAACTTCATAAATTTTTTCGATAAGGTAATTTTGTTCTTTTACTTCATTTAAATTTTCTAATATAAGCTTGTTTTTCCAACCCTTTTTCAATGACTTTACTATTTGATAGTACCGTAAATAATCGCCATTAGGAATATCATAAACAAATTGCAAGAAATCAAACGTATAGAATTCTTTTAATCTATAGTCAAAAATATGTTTTAAATACATAACACCTTTCGCAAGCCAGTTTTTATAGAAAAATGTGTTGCCATTATTATCTAATATATGACTATTGTACCATAATATTTGTGTTGAAATACAATTAATGTTAATTTCTCTTTATAAGTAACCTTACACCATGCTGTCAAGATTTCTTTAAGGAAAGTATACTTCAAATCAGGAACTTGTTTGTGATCACAATTGAATTTGAAAAAGGAAAGACCTCCATGTTTTTGGAGTTCTTGTCTATACATCTGTTGCCATTTTGCATTATTTTCCTGTACTAATCTTTTTATCCAACTAGCTTTTAAGGCGGTTACAAATGCATCTATATCTATCATTTTTAAGCCCCCATTTTCATATTCTTGAATAATTACATTTCTTGCTATTTTATCTGGTTTTGACTCCCACAAGAAATCAAACATACAGTTTTTTATTTTCTTGATAATATTTTGTGACGGGTTTGGCAGAACCGTCAATGGATATACTAATTTTGGAAATGCAAACGTTTTAAGTACTGTTATTTTTCCTATTAATGACAAATTCCATTTCTCCATGTAAGAAGTGTATGCTTAAATTCTGTTATTTTTGGTTCCAAGTTTAGTTCATGAATTTGTTGTTGATCATTTGTAAAAGTTATACCTAGAGTTGATGCTTGTTCCGAGGACCATTTGAAGTTTTTACTTTTGCAGAAAATTATATTTCTGTGTTTTAGTGATCCTATTCTTAGGGCTGTACATTTAGATACACTTAGTTCTAGACCGGAAAGTTTACCAAATTCCTCTAATGTTTTAATTAGTGTTTCAAATGATTTCCTGCTACCATCTAGAAAGAAACTTGCATCATCCGCAAACAAAGTTTGTTTTACCTCTACATTTGAAACCTTTATTCCTTTGTTTTATGTAACTGCTATAGAAAGAATTTCAATACATATAATAAAAAAGTAAGGTGACAGGGGACAACCTTGACGAACTTCTTTTTGTACATTAAAAAAATCAGACACATGTCCATTATTTGAAATGCAACTTTTTGCATCTTTATAGAACAATTTGACCCATTTCAAAAGTGATTCTCCAAAATTAAAATGTTTTAAACATTTGAACATGTACGAATGGTCTATACTATCAAATGCTTTTTGAAAATCTGTAAAAAAAATAATACCTTCTTCATCCATTTTATTTACTTGTTCAATAACATCAAGCAATATTCTCACATTTTCTCCAATGTAACGTCCTATTATGAATCCAGTTTGGTTGTTATTAATTATTGTGGTTAATACTTTCTTGATCCTATTTGCTATAGCCTTTGTTGCAATTTTATAATCGACATTTAGCAATGAAATTGGTCTCCAATTATTCATATTTAACAAATCTTTTCCTTTTTTAGGTAAAAGAGTTATTGCACCTTGTTTTTGTAATTCTGTTAAGTTACTCTGTTGAAAAGAGTAGTTTACTGACTTAACAAAAAATCCTTTTATATCTTTCCAAAATAACTTATAAAACTCTGTTGTTAAACCATCAGAGCCTGGGCTTGTCATGTTCTTCATTTCCTTTGGTGCAAGAAAACATTCGTATTCATTCAACTGACCTTCACATGACTGTTTTTCATCTGAATTTAGTTTTACATTAACGTGTTCAAAGAAAGTTTCATTTTCATTTACTGCTTGATCTTTTTTATACAAATTTTCGTAGAAGAGTTTGACATGCCTGATTATGTCTTTGTTTTTATGTATTTCTTGACCATTTGTTTCTAATTTCTTTATTATTTTACTTTCTGCTTGTTTCTTCTCTAAATTTGCAAAGTATTTTGTATTTTTTCTGCTCCTTCTATCTATTCAGCTTTAGCTCTCAAAAGAATACCTTTCAAATTTTCATCCAAAAATTCTTCTAATTTACCTTTATCTGTTTTCAGTTCTGCCAAAAGTACTTCATCGAACGGGTTTTGAGAAATTCTAGTTCCTAAGTCTTTAATGTTTTTCTCTAGTCTTTGTTGTACCTCATTGTTTTCTTTTTATTTATAACAGAGTATTTTATTGATACATCTCTTACTGTTCCTTTAATTAATTACCATAATGTGTTTGGATTTGCTTCTTTATTAAAATTTGCAGTTTCAGTAATTGACTTTCTTAATGCGTTTTGGTACTTTTTTTTGTAAAATGATACTACTATTTAATTTGAAGAAACCAGGGCCTTTTTCTAACTTTTTACTTTCTAACTTAAAGTGTACAATAGAATGGTCAGATTTATAACCAACAGATATATTACATTTTGAAACAGTGTTAATAAATTTTCAGAGACTAAAAAGTAGTCTAACCTGCAGAATATAGGTGGTTTGTGATCGGAGTTCCATGTAAACCTTTTTATATTTGGGTGGGAATTTCGCCATATATCACACAAGTCATTATTCAACAATACGTCATTTAATGTCTTAGAACATTTAATGTTTGTATTTTGTCTGCCGTTCATTTTGTCAAGATTATAATCTAGGACCACATTAAAGTCTCCTCCAACAACAAGAGTTTCACTGTTGTGTTCTATTATTATTTCTTCTAGCTTATTGAAGATATTAACGTCATCATTATTTGGCCCGTACACATTTATTAAAACGTATGTTTTATCGTTTACTTTGATATTAAGCATTTGTAGTCTACCTTTAATGATCTTTTTGTATTCAATAAGCTGATACTGGAATTTCTCTTTTAGGAGAATGCCTACCCCCTTACTACTACTGCTATTGCCACTTAAGTATATATCATTTTTCCATTGCTGTTTCCATTTTTCTAGGTCATTTTCCATGCAGTGGAGTTCTTGAAGGAAAATGATATCAAACTTTTGCTCTCTAAGGTATTCCAAAACTTTCACTCTTTTCTCTTTTGATGCAAGTAAAAGTTGAAAAATGTAAACTATCCATAAGACATTGAGACAGAGCAGTTTGGGAAAAGTGTATATAGGAACAAATTGTTTCCATGAATTAATAAGTACATATCTTTGTGTATTGATTGGCCTTTGCATGTCCAATCGCGCTGTTTCCAAATTAGAAACTGAAAATTGACTTATAACAGTAATAAGGTATACTATATAAGATAAATAAGGAAACTCTTACTTCGCAATGTACAGTGTTTTAAGGCAAACTGGGGAGTCTACTGTTTAAGCAAAGAAGCATTGTGAGTGAAAAACACAACAGAGAGAATTTGAACGGGTTTTTAAATGAAGAAGGGAATAAAAAAAAAACAATATTATGTTTAAATATTAATTGTATGTAAAATTTACTTTACATTAAGATAATGTCAGAAATCTTATGTCTCATATATCTAAAAAAAATGAGACTGGACTATATAAAGTAATAGCAATGCAGTGTTGAAAGCTTTAAGGATTTACCAGGTATAAAGGTATTCATAAATGGAAAATAAGTATTTCAAGTCATGTACAAAATACAATATAAATGCTGTAATTAAAATTCGACTTTCCAGAGTAAACACCTGCACTAATAGCTCAACCTGAGCTTTTGGCTCTGGTGTGCTAAATAGCAATTCCTATTGTCAATAATGTCTTGAACTATAAATATAAGTCATTTATCACATTATACACCAGTGCCTTAAAAATATTAAACTAACACTAACATTAACTTATTTTAAACTGTTAGGTAATAATACAAGTTTTCATTTGTTAGGAAGACATGTAGTATAAAAGGAATTTCTTTACATGCTATACAATTATTATCAGGTGAAAGAGTCTTAAAAACTCTCCGTAACTTATTTTTTCCTCAAGAAATAATTTCTATTTATTTAACTAAAATATAGTTTAAATTAAAGCCAAGACATATCATAGTATATACATGTACAAAACTACAAAACAAAATATCATTTAGAAAGGTTTCACACAAACAGATGATATCCAACTCATTGTGTTCAACAAGTAAATTTCTAACTTCATCAAATTTTGGAGAACAAAATGTGTAATTTTAAAATTCCTAATTTTATTCCATGTTTCTCAAACCAGGCTTCTTCAATGTAAGATTGATCCTTGTTGGTATACCATTTATGGTCCGGATCAGATGTGCAGTCATCTAGTACCAGTATGTGGGTCTCCATGGTCCGGAAGGTATGTTCCACCAATGATTTCAGGGATGTGGCTGCCTCTGCCTCATGGGTCTAGTCCTGTGTATAGAAGACCTTTGATAAAGGTTTGGTTGGTGAAAATTTCCAATACGGTTCTTCAGGTTGTTGTTGTACCCAGTGTTCACAATCTTGGCCAAGGCTGCTGCTCCTTTCGCCGATATGTGTACTTCATCAGTGTACAGATATGACGTTGTGCTAGATGTATTGGTGGTTACACATTGAGTGGTGTTGTCAATAAAATACATATGTGCATCATTTTTTTCAGAGATTTTTTATCATAGCATTTTGTTGGTTTCAGATGTTGATGTCCATGAAAGTTTGTCATATTTCTTTGAAAAATTGAAGACACAATTATTTTTGCCTCACTGTTAACAGATTTGACTGTGGAGAGGAGGCCACAGTCACAAGTATTTATGAGATTATCTTGTTGAGTCAGAGACAGCAGCTTTGACTTTACCTCTTGTACCCGAGCACCAAGGATTATTCTTATTTTGACACTGTACTTGTCCCCAGACATACGAACAGGATTTAATACTTTCGTGACAGAGTCTCTAATTATGTAAATGTTCTTCTTAGTAAGTTGAGATGCATTAGTTTTTTTTTCTGTTGTTTTCTCTTCCTGCTTATCTGCTGTGTTTGGTTGCTGCATTGTAATATGCTGCGGTTTACATGTATCGACAGGTATTGGGTTTCCCCGGTCTTCAGCAGCTGGCTTTAAGGTAGCAATTTCCTGTTTCATTGTGTTTCGAAGTTCTGCTTTCAAAAGACCCACATCCACTTCTTTGGCATTTGTGTCTACCTTGGTTTGAATCTGTTTTAGTGTTGATCTTATGCTGTGCATCTCATCTGTCAGTTAGCCTAACTTTGAGAGAATTTCCTGACTGGTTTCAGTAGAACTTGAGAAACCATTGATCATTGACATTTGTTGTTGTTTTTTTTTTGTTTTCTGTGCAAAGAGTTTTGTTTGTTGATTTTAATTTAGGGTTCTCTTCCTCTACCATGAGTGTCTTTGAAGTTTGGTTTGCTAATCTTTGGTTTGCCTCCTTTAAATGTTTATCAAGTATCTCAATGACCTGGTTCTTAGATTCCAACTCCTGCGTTGTGTTTTGCACTGACAGCTGTAGGTACTGCACTGTTTTAGATATCGTTGTGGTATTCTTTGCATATGTTCTGTTTTGGTTTTTGAGTGTCATTTTGTCGTTCATCACACTTTTGAATTCATCTTGGAGAATATTTATTTGTGTATCATACACAACTTGTAGGTCAGATGTACTTGTACATTTATTCTGAGAAACGTCTGAAAAGCTGACCTCTGCACATATTTTTGGTTCTGTCTGTTCTGTTGCACTTATGTTACAGGAGCTGGCCGTTTTAATTTTGGAGTTTATCTGGTTGCTATGACAGGGCATGTAGTCATTGAATGTATCTGGCTCTGTCTCATCTGTTATTGTTTGGTCTGACAGTCTTATCACAGACGTTGGATCCTGAACGTCTATTGTTGTTATTCAAGGTCACAGTTGTTATTTGTACCAAGATTGTGATAATACGTTGATTTTAAACTTGTTTCATTAGCTGACTTTACATATGCAACTTTTGCCAGCAACTAATAGATTTGTAGCTTGTTTTGGTCTAATGTCATTGTTTATATTTACATTCTTTTGTTTTTCGAGCAAACTGATAATTGACTGGTCTGTTTCCACGCTTGTGTCTTCTCTTTTTCGCCATGTTTCGTCTTGGTGACTGAATGTTCTGCAGCTCTGCCTGAAAGAAGTCATAATCTACAGAAGTGCCCTTTTTCTTTGATACTTTTTAAGCTTTCTTCAACTGTTTCCCAAATTTAATGAGATCATTGTTAATTGGTGGACTAGTGATTTATTTATACAGCTGAGCTCAGAAAGCTTGTTGACTTAGATTGTTTACTTATTTGAGAGAGAAGTATTTTGGTTTATGTTATTTCTTCACTCATCTGTTTCTGTACTGTGCTTGTCGCTGTAGTCTGTGTAGGAAATTCTCTGCTATCATCTCTATTATTTTCTATTGGCTTTGGCACCATTTCAGTGGAGAGGTGCTTAAAGATGTTGTTTGTCCAGATCCTGCATCCAGGTGCTTGAACAAGCATTGTTCTTTGTTATTGTATATGGTCATTACTACTTTTTTGTTTGCAATTTCTATTGTTGTTGACAATCCTGAGTGCTGAGTGAGGAGCGGAGAAAAGAATGGATCGGTCAATTTTTCCATCCACCCACCTTTACAGGTCAGGTATAATCTAGGGGGAAACAGACCGGTCAATTTCTTCCACCACCTAATAGAGAAACAGCAGGCTAGCGGGAAAAGAACTGACCTAACAGAGCAAGTACTTCCTAACGAGGAAAAACTGACCGGTCATTTCCCCCAGAAAAGTACAGTACAAATTCCTTTCTCACCTGATAGGTCAAGTATATGCTCGTGGAGAAAAGACTGGACCGTTCAATTTCTGTCCCTACCTGACAGGTCAAATACTTGCTAAAGGAAAATAATGGTTAAGCTAATTTCTTCTCCCACCTAACAGAGCAAGTGACTGGTCAGTTTATTTTCCAGTCAGGCAGGGTAAGTGCTGGTCAGGTGGGGGGGTGGGGGGGAACAGACCAGTCAATTTCTTCCACAACCTGACAGCGAAAGTACAAGGTAGGGGAAAAACAAACTTCCGGTCATTTTTTCAAACATCTGACAGAGCAAGTACTGGCTAGCGGGGAAAGAACTGACCGGTCAATTTCCCCCTACCCAACAGAGCTAGTGTGGCGGTGTGAGGTACAACTGACGATTCAATTTTTCCTCGCCTGACATAGCAAGTAACAACTAGTAAGGAAAAGAACTGACTGGCCACTTTCATTTCCCCATTTGACATTAAAAGTACTGGCTAGGGGGAAAAGAACTGACCGGTCAGGTTCTTCTCCCCACCCGACATATTAAGTAGCGGCTAGTGAACGGTCAATTTCTCCCACTTAAAAGAGCAAGTGCATGCAAGGGAGGAAAGAAATGACGGGTCAGTTTCTTCCCCAACCTATCAGAGCAAGTACCAGCTAGTTGGGGAAAAAACTAACAGGCCGATTTCATTTCCCCGACCGACAGGTCAAGTATTGGATATCTAAGAAAGAACTGACCTGTCAATTTGTTTGCCCCACCCAATAGATCAAGTACTGGCCAGGGAGGAAAAGAATTGACTGGTCAGTTTCTTCTCCCACCTGATAGGACACTTCTTGCTGGGGGAGAGGGGGTGGGGGCAACTGACTATTCAATTTCTTCCCCGACCTGATAGGTCAAATACATGTTAGGGGGAAAGAAGTGAGCTGTCACTTTCTTCTCACCAGACACGTTAAGTACTCGCTTTGGAGAAAGAACTGACCAGGCAATTTCTTCTTCCACCTGACATGTCAAATATAATTATGATGTGGCGGGGTGTGTGGCGGGGGGAGAGAACTGACTGGTCATGGTCTTCTTCCAACTGGTACGTCAAGTATATCTGGCGTTAAAGAACTGACCGGTCAATTTCTTCTCCCAACCCAACAGGTTAAGTACTGGCTAGTGGGGAAAGAAATGACTTGCCAATTACTTTCCCCACCTGATAGGTCATGTACATGCCAGGGGAAAATTTTCTTCTTATTTTAACTAATTTTAAAAATTCCTAAATGCTAAATCATTACCACTTCAACACCGTATTTGACTCGTGCAGAGGATACTAGTTAGTACTCTTTTGCTTTAATGCAATCAAAAATAGTGGATGATTTTCTCGATTTCCATTACAAATTATATCAGAATAACAAGTTGTAATTCAGGTCAATTTCTTCTTATTTAAGATTTAATAAAAGCACGCATTTAAGTATTTCATGAGTATTTACTTATTACAGAATGTATGTCTTTATCACGCTTATTAGCTTAGAATAACAAAAGATAATAATAAGCTGAATACAACGTCTATGATCAGTTTTTTATAATTACCCTACTTGACGTAAAAAAGGTGAGATGCCTCAGGTGTTGTATGTCACATTGTAAGGTATTTTATTTTAATTTAAAATTTGCAAACAAGAACTGACATTTACTTTTACAGGTTCTTGTTGATGGTTGTCGTTGGCTTATAAGAGTAAGTAAAATCTGAAGGATAAGAAACACAAGATAATTCTCTCAAATATATCTGCTTTAAGGTAAAAGAATACAATGGGCTGCAGTTAAACCCTTTTAGAATATTCTACATTTTCGTTCTTGTATATGTCTTTGAAAGATTACCTTTTAACATGGTCAAATATTTTGCCTCAAAGTGAAACATAGTATATTTAGTTGATGAAAATTCCATATAAATGTTGATTTGCAGAAAAGTGAAAAAATCAGAAACTTGCCGGGTAAATATATCAGTTAGGTTTGAAAAAGTACAGATGTAGTTACTGTTTTACGCTTAATTTAAACTTAAATATAATGTAAACTTAATTGTGTGACTTCTTTGCCAGATTGTATCGCTTAAGGGACTTAATCTTTGATTTGATTCTCCATATTTTTTCAGTTCAATAAAACATTGCTTTCTCTTCAAGCAATTTTACTACTTCCCCAATTTGAAACTATTATTTAAAGAGTACATGAAATGATTTTGTAGAGGCGTTTATATATTATCTTCGCATTACAATAACAATATTGTATCAGAAAATGTCTATAACCTGAAATAAGCACTGAAATTAATTCAACAATTCCTATGAATTCAATAATTCCCCCTTTTGATTTCTAAGTATTGATACTTTTTGTGAACAGAAATATTCTGACGTAATGGTCAAATCTACATATAACTGAACAAGAGTAGAACAGATTGTTCTTACAAGGTTAGAAGAAATTCCAGAATCATTATGTAACGCTATAAAATGCGGAAACAGCTATAAAGAAATATGTATTAAACAGTATTAAGGGAACTATGATTACCGCTTCTAAAATTCGTACCTGTATGCAATATGACATAGACTTTGTTACTTTATTTTGTTTCTAAATTCCTTCGTAAGAAACGTAGAAACAGGATTGTGTGACTCCAAAGTGGCATTACCATTCTTTTCAGCTAATCATGTATCAAAGAAAGTGTGCTATTTTGTTACTCTATTTCAGTGTTTTAGTTTTTCAATTATTGAGTAAATAAGGATGAGATTACGCCCTTCAAGAACAAGGTAATTTCTACAGATATTAGGTGAAGTTGATAGTACTCTTTATATTGCACACTTATTAAATTTATTAAATAACCTGCCTGACAATACACAAAATATAGTTAAAACTATTTGCCCGTCAGAAGTGTCTTCAAGTTATTAGAAGCCTCTTATTACTTAACAACGGAAATAAATTCAAAAATTGCTTTCGTTACTTTTCAATTTACTTCCGTAAACATGTATGGAACTTTATACCGGTCAATAAAAGGAACTATAGTCCAGGGTTATCCTATAAGGAAATCTGTTACATGATCTTGAATGGGTCAGTGAAATATCACGGTGAAATATTTTTGATAATTGCAGTGTGAAACATATATTTGGTATGTTTTTCTGGTACAGAACTAGTTACTAAAAAAATGAGCAAAATTTAGATAGAACTTTTAAAAATGACAAAGAATATGTGCTATTTTGTAACTTTTATTTATTGCAGTTGTGGACATCTTCTGAAAAAAATCCCTTCTTCAACAATGATGTAGTTATTTAAGGTGCTGTTCGAAATAGTCAGATGATCTATCTGTAGCATGGTTTAGTAATTCCTGGACCATTGCGCTTTATTATTTCGATATACCTGACCCAATAAAGTGAATAAGGAGCTTTATGGTATTCGGCTGTGCGAAGACAATGTATTTTTAGCTAGCTAGCACGTTCCCTTGACGCAGGTTGCTACCTGTAAAATGTATGGTATATATATATACATATATATCTTATAGAATATACTAAATCTATGTTACTTTGAACAGAATTTCATAAGTTACTCATACTTGTCCAACAGAATCTTATTCGCTCGTTTAGCATATTTTGTATATTTACTGTATACATGTTCTTTCAAGTTGAAATATACAATTTCAGACGTGTTAATTTCCAGTATCTGATTAACAAAATTCGTTCCGGAAGTAACATTTTGTTTTTCAAATGTTTTCAGGGATAAGCAAGCAGAGTCATTCACGTAATATATCTCTGTCACAAGTATTTATCTGTCGGCAGCCATGCATGAAGTATACTACTTCCAACATTTGTACTTCTTTGGGCGATATCACATCGATTTCGCTCTTATATTTTCGATAAATCAAGCTTTGAATGGCTTAAGTATACTTTAACATCCGGTGCGTGTCTATGGCTATCTGACAGCATCATACCAAAGACAAGAAAACAAGAAAAAAAATGGTACCAATAGTTCATTCGTTTGGTACCCAGCATTAAAAAAGTTCTAAGATTTGTCAATCCGGTGTCAGTATGATGTCACTCGGTGGAATAACGTCTCGAATAATATGCATAATGGCGCTTATTTTATTATCGTTTATATGAAAAAAATAGCAAGCGTTAAACTAGAAAACCCCAACACACACATGCGTTCGATTAGTCGTATTTTTCATTTCATTAAAAAAAGATCCATTTCCTTCTAATCTATAGTGATAAGTATGTACATACGTAAAATCAAGGCAACAATTCCATCTCTTCATATAATGATTAAAATGGATTTTGTTTCTTATATTTACAGGTTTTTTTTCTTTAGTTAACCAAACCACTGTTTCTCGATTCTGAACAAGAACAAACCTGTTCTCCGCTAGTAACTGCAAACTTCTACCAATGAACCAGATACAATGACTTTCTTCAAATCTTTTCAAAATCCATCATAAATCTAACTAACAACCCTGCGATCCATAGATCTGCGCTCTCCATATTGAACATTTTATTGAACAGCTTTGATGAGAATTGCAGTGAGAAATGATCATTTTAGCATTAATTTATTTCGAAAATAACAACACTGAAAATTAACAGTTAGGAAAGGAACCGGTGTGCCAATTTTTAGTTTCAAATGTTAAATGTTAATATTTTATATTAGTAGAATAAACTGTCAATTCAAGTTGTGTCATTTACATATTTATGTACTATATACATAAATACTATCATAATGTTATAAGTGATAAAATAAATGATAATGCTCCTTGTATCAAGAATGAACAAAGACATCATACCATGTACTTTGTATTGGATTTAATTTCCTTTTTCCAGTAAAGTAGCCAGTTATTAGTTAGCGCAAACTATTTACTTGCAGAACGTTCGTGAAGTGTACATCTATTTCTATGAGATATCACGTGACAGTGCCTGCTATAGAGAAGTGACTTGTCTTCTACACAATACTTATAAATGATACACCTACGACATATATTCGTCATCTGCTAATTTGTTGACGAAAATTCCCATATTTGTCGTTTGCCTAGAGAAACCACGTCCATTGGAAGATCTAAGAGGTCAAAATTTGATAGCAAATATAGTGTGCAGTCCTGTTACTTGAATTCGAGATAGACAGCCTGTAAAACTAAACGAATTTGTGGAATTTATTTACGTTTCAGGAAGTTGAAATATCCTAATATGTATCAAATACATATTTCAAACTATAAAGTATATTGAAATCAAAAGAAATAAACATTAAAATACACTTTTTAAATATTTTTATGTTCAAGGGATGTAATTACAAAATTTCAAAAAGTAATGAAATGTTTTGTTCCTACATGTATAATGATATAATTCCATATAATGGGTCACTTTGTTCCTTGAATAAATCTCCAACAGAATAAATGAAAACTGAAAAAATTTCACGAAAAGTTGCTTAAATGTGATAGACCACGGTGACCTTAAAAGTTTTTGACGTAATGCATTTCGGAAGTAGTTAATCACCATTTATAAAAAAAAAATATTTCAATTGGTTGTCAAATACTGTGATATTGTATGACTTGTATCGGTGTCAAACCTTGGCAATACGCGAAGGCTTTAACTAGGTGTATTTATTTGATTTCTATGAAATTATATTTTCTATAACTTTGTGACCATGGAATAAAGGATAAGTTCATACATTTAAGTATTTAAGTACAATTATAAGATATATCTATGATATCTGAAAATAACATTTTAATTATTATGCGTGACGACTGACGTCTGCAGTGTTATAAAAATGTTGTATTCAAAAGCTTTTAGCCAGGAATATGTAACAAAATATTTGCATTATAAATGCTTCCTGAATCATTTTGTTTTTGTTAATGTCGTTTGGATTTTATTTGCGGCAGCAATTGATATATCTATACGATAAATCAAATTTGAAAATACCAGTTTTGCCTGTATTATTGCTTTGATAGTTTACGTGTTATGACTGTTATATTTTTTGTATTTTCAAAGAGTCCATTTTATCTACATCATTCAAGACTATCGTTATGTCTTAAGAAAAGAAGATATCCCTTTCAGGCAGATCAGCAGATATTCAGTCGTTGCGAGCATCACTAGTCATACATTAAATAAAGGGCAATGCGCAGAACTTTTAAGAAAAAATATTTTATGGTTAAACTATAAAATCAGTGATGATCCAAAATCACTTATATTAGACGTTAGAACAACAAATGCATGTCATTCTTCAATTATCGGTTGAATTGCTGCTTCATTTCTATATATAGTCGCTTTTGCCTTTATGCTGACAGTAAATTACGTAAGTGAAAAAAGATTATTTCTAACATACGTCTAATGCATGTCTTATTTAGAATATGTTAGATTTATACGTTCAATTTCAAAACACAGTTAGGAAATATTAATCTCATTGTTATATTTAGACATTTGTTAAATTCTTCAAAATATTGAAACTTTTATTTCAAATTTGAAATAATTAAAACATTCACTTCATTCCTTAAGATATTGAATTTTTCATTATCATTTATATCTTGTAGCAAACTCATTATGTTCCACCCCGCCTTATTCAAGTGTTCCATCTGTTTATCTCTTAAGAAATTAACATTAGGTAAAATGTGATTCTTGCTTCATGATTATTTTAGTAACACTTTCAGTAATTATTAAGTGTGTTTTTACAAAAATATATTCTTTATTTTTTACTTCTCTACATAAGAAATTATAAATGTACTACATATGGTTTTAGATATTCCAACATAAACCTATAATACGTTTGAAAGAAATATTTCCTATTTCCTCATGTTATATATTACAATGTAAATCTAATGCATATTTTTACAAACATAACTCAACTCTAAACAAAATATTCAGACAAATATTTTTCTTAGCTTATTTCTGATAGTCTATGTTTTATGGTAAATATGACTTTCTGTACACAATATTTTAACTGTCACTTTAACACGCACACAACATGTAAAAGAAACAGTAACAATTATATCTGCATTTCATTACTTTTCCGCCTCCTTACTTGTAAACCGATAGCTCTGTTATCATATACCGTCAACATTTAGAAACTCAGTAGCTGCGCTAAAGTTTGCATATTAACAACTCCTTTAAACGCCTTTAAAGTGTTTGTTACTAAAGATAAGGTAAGGGTAGATTCCCCGGAAGCACAGAGCACCAAAACCACAGCCCCAGAGCCACGCATTTACAAAGTAGGCCCACACCAAAAAGAAGCTGCAATGGAAAAATATTTCAGACGGTTTCCTTCAAACATCCAACAAGTACATATAAAATTATGCTTAATATTGATGTAGGCTATGTAATGGCAAGGGACGAAATGTGGTCGGGGGTTGGTTGGGGGTGGGGGGGGGGGGGGGGGGTGGCCGAAGGGAAAAGTTAAACAAGGACGAATATACAAGGGAATGCCATGTTCTTTAAAAAAAACAGTCGCACCATAACGCAAACAACAACAGCGCAGACAGCCATGTACCAACGATAAATACACAAACTAAATAACATAGAAAAACAAACAAGCCACGCATAAGAACTAAATAACATAGAAAAACGAACAGGCAACACATAAGAAAACAGTAGGGCACCGTTATAGACTCGCAAGCATACAAACGCACCAACACACGTAGGAAAAACAATCAAGTACCGTCTTGGGATTCGGTTGCCAAAACATTGGGGAGCCACAAAAACTTACTAAAAGTAAAGGGGTAGGGGATGCAAAATGTAGCTTAAATGCTAGGGGAAAGAGAGGGCAACAGGGGGATTGGGGCAAAGGAAAAACGCTAACAACAAACAAGAAAACATACGCAACAGACAATAGAAGACAGACAAACAACCAGTTGAAAATAGGGGCACCGCCTTGGAACGGTCAGTAACCTAAATAAAGGAAATTGGGGTTTAAACCTCGCATTTACCCTATTATCAACAAGTTAAACAACACAATGTAAATAAAATTCCCGCTGAGAAAGGCTCTAACATTATTGCAAAAGTAACAGATAAATAAAGCAAAACATAAAATTAAGGTAAATTTAAGTTACAATTACACAGATGTACTCAACAACTTGTCTTAAGTCAGAGCAACAAGAGCCTAACTTTTAAGGGCACGACTTGGGGAATAGATAGAGAATAAATCAATTCCGGAATCTTTCGAAATATTTTCCTTTTGATATATGTTATCATTTAAACCTAATGGAAAGGGTGTTTGTAGAAATTTAATCCCTACTTTAATTTTTCAACAGCTTGAACAGAAACATCTTTAACCGAATGTCCAGTTTTATGAAAATGATAGTATAAGAAGTTTTAAAATTTATTCTTGTTACGAATTTTGTAACAGTGTTCCCAAAATCTGGTTTTAAGAGATCTTTTCGTTTGCCAAACATACTGTATACCACAATTATGGGCATTTCTTGTAAGAACATATATAACATCAGAGGAATTTCATGAAATGTTTGAATGAATATTTATACTGAAATTTCTGTTATGAACAGTAGAACGTATTGTCGAGTTAGTATCAAGATGAGGGCAGCACATGCACCTATTAGAATGGCACTTAGAGACTGAGTGAAACCTTACGTGCTCAGTAGCAGATGCTTTTATGTAATATTTCCTAAGAATAAGTGATTTAATTGGTGAAATCAGTACTTTTAAATTATTGTTGTAAAGTGCAGTGTAAGTGTAGGAAAACATATTATCGAGAATTTAATGCATGTCTATTGACTTGTCCGATTATTTGATTTCTAACGTTGTTGCGTTTTATATTTCAAAATGATCTTCAAACGGAAGTTATTACAGTCTACTGAGGCTGAAGCTTCATAGTATTTAACAGTATCATAAAAAGGCATATACCTGTATGTGTAGATATATTATTATGTCAATATTTTAAGTAGTCCAGCAGAACTTAAACTGACCGTTGTGTATGTTCATAATTATACGAGAAATTTACCATTTTTTAGGATTCAGTAAATAGGAATCTGCTGCATGGCATCTTTTAATGATTCAAAACAAAATTAAACAGGCACGATATGTTTTTTTTAATTAACTTTCAAAATTAATTTTCAAAAATTCGATAAAGAACTCACTGTTATATTGCTATTTATTTGAGAGTTGCATAATCAAAGTAGTTCGTGTGTAGAGACGTTCAGACGTGTGTAGTATGTTGCAATTCGTTAATAAAATATGTTATATGAATATTATATTTTTTCATGTGACCAGTCCTGCCATCATTTAAAGAAATTTTGATTTCCAAAGATTGATTGATTAATTGATTGATTGATTGATTGATTGATTGATTGATTGAAAAATAGGTTCATATTGATCTTAATAATATGGTTTATTGTATACAAACAAAAATAGGATTCATCCCAAACCATTCCTTGCTGGTAACTGTGTTAGAACAAGTTGTGAAAAAAAAACCCAAACAAGTAACTAAACTAAGTTTTACAAAGGAGACGAAACGATCTATTGATAAAAGAAAGACTACATAAGATAAGTCATATGTCATTCACTGTTTGGTGCATTCATTGTGTCTTATGTTTTAGAAACTGTTCATTACGCCTCATCACTTTTGAATTTACACGGACATTACACTTTTGGTTTCATTTCAACACTTTCCTAAGAGGATTCAAGTGCCTTCCTTAATTTTACTGGTCTAGTATTCTAGTTAGCATCTACTGGTTGGCAATATTACATTCAAAATTGTGAAATATATAATGTGTCTGTTTAATTTTTTTTTTTCAGATATTCCTTAAATTTATATCTGAAAATTATATTTCATGACAAATAAAACTCGAAAATTCTTCCAATAAGAGCCTTCAGATTCAAATGTAGCCAACCATCCAATCTGGCAAACCGTTCTCTCTTTTTTTGACTCGTCATTTAAAACAAAAAGGACGAGAGGAGCGGATGAACTTAGTTCAGTTCAGCAGCCAATCGGTCGAGGAAGAATCGAGAATACAAAAATTTTAATGCAGGATTTTCATGTCAGATGACAGCAAATAAATTAGTAAAATCTGATGACATAGAATACAAGAATGATGATTACTGATAATATTTGAACCAACATGAATAATTATACTTAAAGGAACTTTCTTTTGGCTGACCAGAAAGGACAATTTTCCAATGATGGCACCTGGAAAAGAATATAACTTTACTCACTCGATCAGTGAAATATTCCTAACAATGGAGTTCCCTACAACAATCACATGTCGCACTCCTGCAAATACAACAAAGGAGTTAAAAAGGAGTTAAACACTTGCACATGAAAAACAGGTTTTATATGCAAAAACAAAGTGTTTAATCAATTGTTGTCATATTGAAATAAAGAGTGTCAAAATGAATGGTATAAATCAAGAATGTTTAACAATTACTTGTCGCACTCCTGCAAATACAACAAAGGAGTTAAAAAGGAGTTAAACACTTGCACATGAAATACAGGTATTATATGCAAATACAAAGTGTTTATTTAATTGTTGTCATATTGACATAAAGAGTGTCAAAGTGAATGGTATAAATCAAGAATGTTTATTTTAAAATAGTTGGTTTATCAATTGACCAAAGGGAAAGGAAAAATCATATAATAAATTTTTTCACAATTATATGTCATGACACAAATATTAATACTATAAAAGAAAGGTTTCTCCGTTAGGACCAAACGCATAACTAAGAATCTGAGTACCTGTTATTTACTAAATCATTTATGTACATATTTATTTATTTGATAATATTATATTGTCATAAACCAGAATGAATAGTAAATACAAAGACAAGCTTTCAAACGAATACTTACAAATCCTGAAAGCACACAATCGAACATTATTTTAACAATTAAGTCAACAGTTTGTTCGAAAGGCATGATAGAAGGTTAATGTTTACTTTTTTGACTTCTGCTCTATTTTTCTTAAGCTTTTGGCTAAGCTCTTTTTCCCTTGTAACTTTTTGAGTCTGGTATTTTCTCTTTCCAGATTATCTAGCTGATCTACACTTACCCACATCCTCTCCGTCACTATTTAATTATTCGATCAGCGAAATAGAGAAAAACATTCTTCCCACCTGTTCCAGTCGGTCACAAACTCGATCGGCTCAAAATCATATATGCGGTTACTTTATACATCTCTTTGCAATCATGCCGTATTCCTCTGCGTGACTTAGCCATTGAGTTCGGGAAAATATGAACTTATAAATGTCTAAATATCACTGTATATTTCTGTCAATGAAACTACTCTTCTGAGCAACGTTCAGAATATTAGTCTATACATTCTCAAAAAGTATCCTCCTTGTCACAAGCCATAAGGTCTCCTTACTACTTATCTGTATCGTTTTCTTTAAAACTGGATTTATTCTTCTGACTTTCACTCTTGTTTCAACTAAAACTAATTCAAATTTTCCACAGAATGTCACACGATCACAAATAATTTCAGACAGTTGCGCGAAATCTCTAGCAAGTCGTTAAATAAACTAATCGCACCGATAGAATTTCATGTTTTAAATACCAATAAAGACATATTTGTCACACATTCGGTATACATCGTAACACTTTAAGAACTGCGTATACATCTTAGGTAAAATCCCAGCAATCGAATTTGTGATAGCTATATAGAATTTAAGAATAATTCTCAGTAATGAGGTTTTACTCAAGAAAGTTCTGTAAATATTTACCTTCCGGTTAGCTGAGATAAAGGAAGTTCTTATTTTTGGTCAATAAAGTGCTTATCTGTGTGAAAAAAAAAGATCATATATTAGATGAATATTACAAACATGTTTACTACGAGCTGTCAGACAAGCCGTTGCGCTTTAACTTCCTTGCATTTTTTTTTTTTCAATCTGTCATAGCGAATTCAAAAGTATTTGATGAAATGAATACAAGTTCTATTCAGAAACAGCAGCTGAAATTAACTTGATTGAAACGAAGAAGAACACAGCTAAAGTCATAGAAGAATAACTCCTTGAAATGAAGTTTTGCCATTTATAGGGCATGATTTGCTAGAAAGACCTTTAATAGTTGTTAATCATTTATTTAAAGATCATGAATATTAATCAAGTTTCCGTTTTAAACATCTTTTCCAGAAGTTACGCAACAAAATATTTCATAAGCAAGCCTTTGTAAATAGTCATTTGATAAGTATAATGCACAATTTGTACTTAATTTTCTTATGGGTCTTTTCAGTTCTGCACATGGAAAAAGGTCGATGCAGATAAATATCAGTAATATGACGATTATTTTCTACACTTTCGGATACGCATACAAGTATGAAACTGCAACCTCTCTAGAAACAAATGAGATCGCCGTACCTAGTGTTATTCTTAGTTATTGTTGAACACCACCTAACGCTTGGACTTTTCTTTTGTTTTACCCCAGTTGAAACAGGTTTCGCGAAACAGCTTTCTGCACAGGTAATGTAAGTTCAAACTTTGTCTCAATAAGGTTGTGTTAAATTAACTCAAGATTTTTTAATAGAAACATTCAAGAATATTTAATTTTTCCTGTCTGTTTAAATATAGGTTTTATTGAAATAAAACGTAATTAGATTAGCAATTATCTGAAATAAATGAACGAAGGACCAACATTTCGTGCTAAACTTTGTCGATAAAGTTACAATACCAATGACCATTTTATTACACAACTGTTAATTTGTTTGCCGTCAATGAGGAAATGACAGGGAAAAAATCGAGTGCACAGATGGAAAACATTGAGATAATTATAGTGTTTTTCCAAAGTCGAAAATTTGTGTCTATTTCAATTGTTAAGACAAATCTTTTGATAGTATACATTCATCAGGATTTAATTCGGGGCTGATATATAACAGTTTTTGTATATCTTCTAAGAAACAGTTACATTGATCATGTTCTTTTTTACTTAATAAACATTTCTGTGTAGCAAACTGATTTTCTTATAGTTTAAAAATGCAAAGGACCTTGGACATTTTCCCATTCAGATTGCCAATCCAAAAACCTGACCTAGTTCTGAACTTCTAAGATAACATGATAAAGATAGTTAAATATCATTTCTTGAAATAGCGACTAAATTTTACAAGTTTGTAAACAAAAGAAAAAAAGGCGACTTCGTAAACATTTTACCTTCTCATGTGTAATGAAATATGAATATTATTCAAGTTTCCGTTTTAAACATCTTTTCCACAAGTTACGCAACAAAATATTTCATAAGCAATCCTTTGTAAATAATCATTTTATAAGTATGCTGCACATTTTATAAGTATGCTGCACAATTGGTACTCGATCACAGGTGAAAGATTAAAAAAGAAAAAAGATACAGGATGTCAGCAAATGAAATTTTCACAAAACATTTTGAACTTTCTTGCCTTTGCTTCTTAAACCTTTCATATCTACAGCAGCTTTATTAAATGTTTGTACATATTTCAAGCATAGACAACACTATGTAAATAAATAGTTGACATTGAAAGCAGATATAGACGGACGTCTATGGCGATAGTGCCACTGTGATGCAAATGCCTATTTCCCCTTTGTAGGACACAATTATAGCGCACCTAGAATGCATAATAAAAACAGCATTTTGTTTAATTCGAACCAAAACCGACTGGATTCAGCATCCTAAACTCTAACAGTCCAGACACCTGAACTGACCCTAGTGCCTCCAGACCTAACACTAACCCTTCCCCCCCACCCCACCCCACCCCAGAACTAACACTTGGCCCCAATAACTACCACCTACACCTTCAGAATTAACGCAAATTCATCTACAAGTCTGAAACTTATTCCGAAGCCGATAGAAATTCTTATAACGACTTTCAAAATCTAACACTGGCACCCTAGGAAGATCTACATACACTAGCTAGTGAAGTTCTGTGCCATTGATATATTGGACCAGTCGGTATTTTATTACTACAAGTATCTTTATGAAGCTTTTTGTTCCTATTTTGTTAATCACAGTAACAGAAAGCACATAAATATGTTGGCTAGGTATTATAAATTACAGGCTAAATGTGCATAACATGCCGTAGGGACCTAGAAAGAAGCAAATAACGCATTTAGAACGTGCCCGAATATCACATTAAATGCTTGACCCTAGTCAGCCTTGGACCCTCAGTGGCATAGACCTTCCCTATCGAACCTCCTCTACAACTGAAAAGGCAAACTACGCCAGTGCATGCCAAACATTTTGAGGACAGCTACAAAACTGCATGTGTTCAATATAAATATAACCCTACCTATTAAACGGTCAAATTTCTACATACATTTGTCAATACAGTATAACAATAGATGTTAAAAAACA
Organism: Mercenaria mercenaria; assembly: GCF_021730395.1. NCBI lineage: Eukaryota > Metazoa > Mollusca > Bivalvia > Venerida > Veneridae > Mercenaria > Mercenaria mercenaria. The sequence goes on from NC_069379.1 coordinate 30,266,464, forward strand.
GACAATAGGCTATGTTTGTGACATAAGTTACCATAGGTGCTCAAGTGAAAAGAAATGAAATAGAGATATGTGCTAAAAGTTTAACTTTTCTCTGTTCAGTTTTTTTTTTTTTTTTTTTTTTTTTTTTTCGAAAAGTGTTAACTTATTATAATAACTTATAATTTACATTATAAACGTTTTTTTATTACTTTGAAAAATTAAAACATACTTCTAAACATATCTAAAGTTCATGGGCTAACTTCACCCAAAATATCATATTTAGCCCTTCTTTGATCTAGGTAAACAGACATGGTTTGTAAGGAACATATTTCCATGTCCCATTATTAAAATACACATTTGAGTAACATATATTAAGCTATAAGGAACCAAAAAGCCCTTTTCAGAAGTTTTATACAAGGCTTAACATTAGCATTGTGAAGACATTGAACTATCATATTGATTCATAAAACAAATATTAAAATCCTAGCTTGATAGTTGATATATGCAAACGAAATCTAAAACCAAGCATTACACTGAAATTTTGATCTGATAATTTTTAGGAATGTAGTGTTAGGTCTTCTGAAATTAAATACACTGAAATTAAATACATATAATTTAGTTACCTAATGGGGCATTAAAATATGTGATCACCAGTTATAAAAGAAAGAAGATATTTATCTCACTGTGAACTGGATGTTACTGTTATACTGTACGACTTGTGGGACAATAGCGTACTATAATTACTTGATTTCGATAGGATTTTATTTTCTATAACAATGTGACCATGGACTAATTGATAATTGTATACATTTAAGTGCAATAATAAGATATAGCAGAGATTATTTGACGTCTGATAATAACTAAAATTAAAATAATTATTATGTATGAAAATTATGTCTGTAATATCATTAAAATATCCTATTCAAAATACCTTTTAGGCTTGAAAGCCAACATTTGTTTCATTTTCTTTGACATTGTGTTATAATTTTATTTTTAAATTCAAAGTTTGTCTGTTTAAACCGTTAACATAGACGGCGTATGACTGCAATATTTTACATGTACAGGATTATTACAAAATAAGTAATCAAGTAGTAGGATAAAGAAATAAAATAAAATAAAAAATAAAAAGAACAAAACTATAGATAAATTGTAATAAAACTTCAAAGACAATTGGTGAATTTCAATGGATGTTAAATCAATTTATTAGTTTGCCATACAAATAATTCCTACTGGTAAGGAATGCGTGATATGTTTATGCATGTCCCGATGAGTTCGCTATATAAACTGAATTAGCTCTACTTTTTAAAAACAGAATATGAAGTAAGCAATTAATGAGTATGAAGCAATTTCCTTTGCATGAGATAGACCACTGATTGAAACGAAATAATTTAGCAAATTGAATTGTGTATGCTTGCCATATTTTCATTATGCAGCTGCGTATTTGCGTAAAGGTAGCTACGCGCCTGTATTTCTAATATACCCTTTTTAAAAATCTTAGTACCTCATGATAAGTAGTGTCTAGAATTTGCTTTACTGGTAATGAGGTGTAGTGTAATGGGAAATGTATATTTTTGGGTTATTTCAAGATCATGCAGTAGTTATAAAAGTAGAGAACTTGACTTGCTTTGAAAAAGTGTTAAGGAAAACCCTGGTTCTTTGGGAACATCTCAAACATTTAAGTTTACTGTGATATAGTTCCGCTTAAGCCGGTATTATATGTAAACAATTATAAAACACAACATAAAACTGTCAGTATATTTCTAGAGACCTTCAGGTAAGAGGATTTAACGAGACAGAGTTCTAACTCCAACATTGAACTATTAAGGTCGAGTCATATAAGGCTGTTGAAACAGCTGTCACTTAATAATGGAAGGTGCAAAAACTAGGAAACGTATATTTAGCTTATTAAATTGGGGATGAACAGTTTTAACATGAAGACACTAACATTACAACACCCTCCCATTTGTAGACTATCCACTCTTTATAGCGTGGGTGGTTACAGCCGATTTATATGTAGGATATACCAATCAGATATGATAGGAGGTATTATCTCACTGTATATAATATCTTATTCTAATCTCAATTACCTTTCAAGTAATAATTTAGTAACTGCAATTTATATATAATCTGTTTCATTCCAGTTATATGGTAATTGTTTTTCAAACATCTACAACATTTGGTAGGTACGTAACGTTAACATAAAAAAACTTAAACCCCGTGTCAGATGAAAACAAATTTCTTTTATCATAACTGATAAGGAATAACATTCTGTATTCGTTAAACTTACAGGCTTGACATTGGCCAGAGTATTTTGTGATCTACAATGATTATTGCAGTTGTTTTACGACGGCGATTTTACAAAATAAAAATGAAAAGTATAAAGAAACAGCTTGATGATATCGATTTTACAAAAAAAACAAATATATGAAAACAAACAAACAAATACATCATATCAAAACAAACTTTAAAGGCTTAACATTATGTTAGTGATACAAATTAATGCGTCTATAATGTTACATTTGTCCATTAACTTTGTCCAGATATTAAATTTTCCGATTGGCGAATATATTTGCTTGAAATATGACAGTCTACATTGAGTCTATCAAAATATTAATTTGCAGAGTACAAACCGTACGATCATTCGACATATATATACCTTTGGATTAATACCTTTGCACAAATTTAATATTTTATCAAAGTATGATTTTTCGCAACTTAAAAGATATCGAGGATCATTTATATTTACTCTCATCATTACTTCCATTACTTATGCAATTCATTAACAATCGACAGATCATTTTTTTTATTCATTAACCATTACTTATGTATCAATGTGACTACACTTATTAGAACGTTAAAATGATCCTCGATCTTTATGTTACATTTATTCAGTCAAACTGATGGTTCGAGATCGTATAGGAAGTTTTTCTTTAGAAAATAAATATCTTTAAAACTAATTGAACAAATATGATATACACGGGCCTATATACTAGTCAAATGTTATGTACACACTTTTTTACAGACACTTATGCACAAGGAATCATGAATTTCAGCCATATGTGTTACGTATTCATGATTTTGGCACACATGTCAACTTTCTTCTCCTTGTCGGAAGATTTCCATTAGTTACTTGCGTGAATCCTGTCTTCGGCATAATGCAAAATTTGTCTGAGAGCAAGTAACACTGGAATGCTTTTTATTTTATTCAAACGGATTTCTTGTGTAAAGTTAACGACTGGATGAATGTCTCTTTCCTGAATTCCAAATATCTTTGACGCCTTGAGAACTGCTTCATGCACAATGCTACTTTTGAACATGTATGTAATATCTGTTTGAAGGTATGGGTAATGTTTGTCCATTTTCGTCAAAATAAGGACCATTGGGTACCCTGCAAATGATCAAAACTGTGTGTATGTATACCGTCAACGACGAAATTAAGATAGTAAAATAACTTGATTATTATTATGTACATAATCTGATAAGTGTAGATTTCTATCAAACCACTAACAAGAACGCATTATGAAGATAACAGTAAGCCAAGTATATCAAAACATGACTTGTTTCGAGTGCAGTAGATACATACTGTTGTTGAATTGTTGTTAATCATATTTATTTCCAATTAAGACTATGTGTTTACAATTTAAATGTTTCAAATAAAGCGTTAGACTAAACGAGCGACATATCGCCATCAAAACATAGACAAGTAAATCATGAGATCACGTGTTTCTAATGTTAGCCTTACAAAAGAAACGAAATCATCCACTACAAAAATAGTTACCGCTTTCCTGCATATCACACACAATCTCTTTTATTTTGTTTAAGTACTTCATAGAAAATGTTTCAAGCATATCGACACCAACGATAAAAACTAGACAATGTGATTCGTCCTCTTTCTTTGGGGATGCGTTGAAGAAGTCCTTGTTTTCACGTTCTATTGGGTGATCTTCAAACTAAAATACAATATCATTGTTAAAACAAAATGGATAATCGGCGAAATAAAAATAGAGATAATCACGTTTTGACCATTGTAAAACTAAAATACTATCCGATATTTTAATTTTGATTTGATTCAGTATCATACTTTCCACCAGCGTAGTATTACGTGCAGGTCAGAGACATTGCATAACTATTATGACCACTATTATTATACAATTGCTAATTTGATATCTATTGCCTGAAATCTATAATGCGTTGCATAGAAACTTGCATACAGCTTCGAAAACTTCCAGAGATAAAATTAGGTCAGCGAACAAGACTGAATATATGCGGAAGTAGGTTTGTGAAAGGGCAGGGAAAGATATATTGAGGAAAAATGGAACAAAAATAATCCGTTCAATACATGAAAAAATTAAGTCTCTTCTATATTAGTCTAACTAGTAGAGCAATAAGAAAGTAAAACCAGTTGTCAAATACCAAATATGACCTTTATGTTGTTTTTGTTTCGATACTCTAGCTGTGTATCATGTGCGACTGTACCTAAGGAATTATATTGATGCAAACATGGCAATAACGTTAACAGACAAAGAATGTGTGTGATAGAGATTTTTAGATCATACAGTAGCTACGGTAAAATAGTATTTTATAAAAGATTGAACATATTCTTTTGAGTTTCATATTATGACATCTGTTTCGATTACGTTTTGTGTAAAAAAATAGAAACAGACATATTTTTTAAAAATATATGTACAATTATACCTTATAGCCATTTTTGATATTCCCCCGTAAGCTGAAAAGTACATCATCCACATTCAGGCCACTACCTTTTGGTTCCAAAAGGCCCTTAGTGTCTGTTATTATAAAGTTGTTCAAGCTCCCGTGAGCGGCCAGGCGTAAATACTATTGAAAATATAATAAAATAATATTTTAAGAAATTACCACAAATTTACATTTGAGCATAACGAAATAACGAATACGTTCTTAAATGATCAAAAGAAATCATAAGTATTGATTTTGCCTGCCATTAATATGTTTGTTATATTTGTTCTTCTGTCGCTTCAAATGCTTGGCATTTGTTTATCAATAAATAGACCATATTAATTTCAAAATAATGAAATGATAAACGTAATGTTTGTTAAATGTAATGAACATAGAAAATACTTATGTAAAGCAGGCATTCAATGTTTATACGTAAATTATAAAGGACTAGAGTTGAGACTTTACCAGTGGATCTGTTTTATTTAACGTCGCACCGACACAATTACAGGTCATATGGCGACCTTTCAGGTTTGATGATGAAGGAAGACCCCATGTGCCCCTCCGTGCATTATTTCATCACGAGCGGGCACCTGGGTAGAACCACCGACCTTCCACAAGCCAGCTGGATGGCTTCCTCACGTGAAGAATTCAACACACCAAGTGAGGCTCGAACCGAACTTAGTGAGGGGCAAGTAATTGGTTGTCAGCGACCGTAACCACTTGGCCGCCATCTTGCGTATACCATTTAAGGTATTAGATCACTAATAAAGAACCTCCTTTTTGAAGAGTATTCAATTCCTACCATAAACCTACTTTTACTGCAATTCTTAGGGGGACGTAGGTTCAAGCCCTACTGGGACCAAATTTTCCCTTATTTTCCTTTTTTTCTAGTAAGTTTTTACTTCTTTCAAGACTTATTATTGATTTCTTGTACAAAAATGAAAAAAAAATAATCTTATAAGTGATCACTTTGGTGTTCAAAGTGAATATACTACTTAAACAGAAGGGGCAGGGTTACACATCTTTAAAAATATTGAGTTACGGTGAAAGTTCTCTATTTTGCTTTCACTCTTAGATTATATATTGTGGAAGAAAGGTTTCACGTCTGCCCTAAGGTTATTTTTAAATTGAGTGAGCAAAGTTCAAAACAGAAACACAGCATTCGACCTTATTTTTTCAATGTTGAAGTATGAATTCTGTCTCATTAAATCCGTTTACTTGAGGCACAATAGAAAAAATGATAATGACATTTTTATTTTGTGTTTTATAATTGTTTACCAATAGTTTGATATTTCTTTTATTAAAATTAATGGTAAAATGAGTTCTCTGCAAACGTTTTGGATAGTGGCTATCACTTTGAAATATGTCTCTACTTGAGCTTGAGGAGATGCCATAAGTTATACAAAATTGATAAAAAACGGCACGGTAAAAATTGTTTAAAAAATGCAAAATAGTGCAAAACACGGTTACCTTTCAGAATATACCAAGCAAAGGCCGTTTTGTAAACATTACTTTTAGTTATCTAATACATGAAAGGTATGAAATGTAAATGAAATATTAGTATTTATTTAATAATATACATATGTGAGCGTTATACTGCTGGACTGTACTTCGATTTTTAATTAAGTATCGATATGACCGGAATACAATTACATTGGAAGTGACACTTTTCTGCGAAAACATCGCTGTTGAAACGTTTGCTGGCCGACCATTGCATATAGTGAATACTGTGTTTACGAGTGATGACTTCCCTGTTTGATTCGGTCCGCACAATAGTATTCCACCTTTTCGTCCTTTCTCGTTGATTCTAATATGTCCTATTTCATTTAGTAATTCGTCATACATCTGCAAACAAAATGACCGGTTTAAACATACGTCCTCAAATATTCACGCATGATTACCATTACATGAAACAAAATGTTAAATATACCCTTTTGTGCCACACCCATCCAGTGAGTGATGGGGGCATATAGAAATGGTCTTGTCCGTCCGTCCGTCAGTGCGGGCGTCCGTCCGTCCGTCTGAAGTTCGTGACGCGCCTAGCTCGACAAGCATTTGATAGAAATTGATGAAACCTTGGTCTTTTCATGATATGAACTTGCGCACCCTCTATTCTCCGCCACCTTTTTCAGAATTATGGCCCCTGAAATAGTCAAAAATGCACATTTTCACCTTGTAACGCAACTATCTCAAAAAGTATTTAATATAAATGGTTGAAAACTTGCATAAGTTTTTATCATGATATACACTTGCACAACTCTTATTTTCTGGTTGGCTCTACCCCCTTTTTTAAAGAGATTCCCTGATATAGTGAAAAATAGCAATTTTCACCTTATTATGTGGCTAGCTAAAGAACTATTCAAGGTAAGTTCATGAAACCCTGCTTGAGTATCTATCATAATGTGACCTTGTACACTTGGCATTCTTCTTGAGTATCTTAGTGCTTATTATAGAGTTATGGCACTTAAAATAGCCAAAATAGTGGGGGCGGGGTTGTTTGTGATGTTTGTGATAAGGTAAAAGATCTTAAGATCAGTGACATAAATATTGCCGAAAATCAAAGCGTTAATCAATTTTGCATGTTAAAGTTTTAAAATTCGAAAGCGGATATTTTCAAAGCAAGTATAAATGTAACACTTACAGCTAACAATTCTGTCATTTGTTCAGTGACACGTCTTAAAGAGTATTTGTCTTAAAGGCATCAATGGTGAGCAAGGCAATGTGATCCATTGTTCCTAACAAGTAAGGACAAAGTGTGCTCTTACGGTTTTTTCCTTATTGAATGTGTAAGGGAATACATTGTAGCTGACAAAACTCGACAAAAACAGTGAGCGATATTTGGGACGTAGTTATTTGCATTGAAGCAGCAACAATTGTAACAAACTAGGAGGGAAAGCCAGATCTTCTCATGAAAACGTCGGGAAGATGGTATTCAAGTTGCTGTGTGGGATATATAAGAATTCCTGAAGTAAAGGACAAAAGGCTGTAAGTAAATGATGAAAACTAGAAATTACCTCAATGTATCTTTTCTGTTCTGGCAAAGGTGATGAGTTTTCTTAGTGCCAGTGTAAGTGTTTTAGTGCTTCGTAGTGCTTCTTACATATCAATGTAAGGTTTGATTACCATAGCTCATAGCTAATATGCTTGGAGTTCAAATTCATGCGTTTTGAAGATAACGGAAAATCAGCATGTTCAGTGCATATTCACGAAATGCCTGAAACTGAACGGTTATAAGCAACCAGTTCACGAGATTATACTTGGTGATGTACAAGTGGAACGGGACTATTTCATAATCTTTAATCGTAAATATATATCGTATCAGACAAACCTAATATTTCTATAGATTTTCAGTATATATCATAATAGATAATACTTCAAATTTATATTATACTATTACGGTCATTACTTACCAACAAGGTTTAAGTTTATTAAATAATGCGTTTCAAGAAACATTATATTTGCTGATTACAAGACCGGGCTCACTGGTTATTAAGTTTTAATTTTCGATATTTAGAATGTTTTTCAAATAAACCTCATTTCATTGTACATACATAGACAAAGACTACTTTTGGACGATATTCATTCAAGCAAATGCATATTAAAGACAACTTAGCAAAATTACTTTCGTTTATACCCCAGTCACACATACGGCGCGGAGAGCTACGTCTAGCTACGGACAGAAACGTAGTAATCTGTATCGGTCCGTACCTGAGCTGTACGGATTGGTACGAACTGATACGGGTTACTACTTTAAGGTACGTCTCAGGTACGGATCGATACGGTCCGATACGGATTGCTACGCTTCTATCTGTGGCTAGACGTAGTTATCCGCGCCGTATGTGTGACTGGGGTATTAGCTATTCAGACGTGTCATCCTTTTTATCAATAAAGGAATGAAAAAAAGGTAAAAACTATTTACAAGGTAGCATAAGAAACTAATAACTTTACTTTATTTGTAACTCTAAACAGGAACAGTTAGTTTCCCCGGTATCTTTTTTAAAGTTCGCCATTTTTAAAAGTTCCCAAATAAATTAATATTATACTTTACATGTGAAAACTAAGAAAACTATGTTCCACAACAGGACCCAGCTGCGCCCAGCTTGAAATGTAAGCATATAATTATCTATATCTCGGAGTTTATATACGACAATTATAAGAAAATCTTTCTTCAGATTAAGTTTTTCAGACACCATTTGATTCAATAATGAATCCGCAATCCAAACGTTATCTAAGACTTTTTAATGACACATTCAAATATTTAAACCAGTATTGCCTGACTACTAGAATATGGAGTATTGAAATTGTAAAATACATAATGACAAAAAAGTTCAAATATACTATTGTTATCAAAGCAGTATTCGAATACTACAGTACAGAGCTTGTCCACTTAAATAACGCATTTTGCAGTGACAAGTTTTACTGCAGTCAGTTGTACATTTTTAGTTAGAAATTAGAAATACTTAAACCTTCTTGTTGCACCAAAGATGGTTTAAGCATTGTAAACTTTTTAAGTCAAATGGCGATAAATATATTTGTGTTAAACCATCGAGAGAAATCGTAACACTAATAAATGCCTATACATCTTAAGTAAAATCCGAGCAGTCAAATTTGTGATATGATTTAAGAGTTAATCTTAGTTATCAATTCTTTTTTTTTTCTTAAAATAATTCTGTACATATTTTGTTCCGGTCAGGTGGGATAAAGAAAATTCTTATTTTGGTCATTAAGTGCTTCTCTCTGTGACAAAAATGATCATATACATTTGTATTAAATAAATATTTTGCTCATATTTACAACGATCTGTCAGACAAACTGTTGCGCTTTAACTTCATTGTATTTTGTTCAATCTTTCAAAGTGAATTTAAACGTATTTAATGAAAGGAATACAAATTATATTCACTATCAGCAGCTGAATTTAAATTGTGTAAAACGAAGGAGCACACGGCTAAAGTCATATAAGTATAACTCCTTGACATACATTTTTGACGTACATGAGACAGGATTTGCTCAAAAGACATACATAAGACACATTGATGTTTGTCTATCATTTATGTGGGTTTAAACCTAAACTATAAAAGCAACATCAAAATATTTCGTATAATATAATTATAGTTGTTTTCAAAAATGTAGAGAAAAATTATCACTTTCAACATTGTATTTTCACTTTAATAACAAAATGTATTTTAAAATGGTTATGTTTAAAGAGTAGAATCAATTAGTCTGACTTACATATGATCACTGCTTCTACACAGATGAATGTGAGTATCCAGAATGGAATCTTGGGTAGTCATGTACTCTAGAAGGATGCATGAGCGGTTTGTTATGTACAATATTATGGACATGTAACAACAAATCAGCTATATATGTTAACGTATAACGGGAGTTTACGATAATGAAGAATCAATAAAAATAATTATAGACAAAAATGATGGAACAACAGCGAGTTTACAGTTTATAGCATTAAAAATTTGCTGAATTTCAAGCAAACTTGAAATTTGAGGAACGGTCTTCGCGTTTGGTATAAAATACTTAACCGTCTTACACTTTCATTCCATTCACTTGGACCAGGTTCTCTCCATGGGCTTCTCAAAAATTCTTTCAGAAAATACCGAAACATAGCTTTGATCTTCAACACACTACACGGTTAATTGAAAGCTTTATAACGTACGAAAATGAGTTATATATCCAGAACACTAACTTTGTAAGAGATATTTAATGTTACTAAATATATCTGTGTAATTAAAATGACGTATATTCACTTTGCGAATAGTCTACCAATTCAATCGAAACAGTTTGTTTACTTCTAATATCGATATCTTCAACAATTTTCAAGTTCAATAATATATCTTAGCGTATAATATACGGTACCACAAGTGCTCACTCATTACCTAATGTGACTTCAAGCTAGGCAAACCGTTACAGTGAATATTTACAACACAAAAATGTTAACAGTAGCTAAACGACAATACACCTGTTAAATTAGTGTTGTTATAGGGCTAATATAAATTATTGGATGATCGTTCATTTATTTGTTTTCAAACATACATATGATATGTTTTTTCATGATAACCATACAAAAACGGTAACTGAAGCAGCTAAACCCATTTTGTATGGAGCCGTTTTAGCTAATGTCTTGTTGGTATATTGATACATGTTTGTATATTTGTTGCGATTTAATCTCCTTTTTTTGGTTTTTCAGTTCTGCACATGAAAGAAGGTCGTTTGAAATAAATGCCAGTAATATGACAATTATTTTCTACACGTTCGGATACGCATACAAAATTGAAATCTCATCCTCACTTGAAACATATAAGATCTAGTTTTATCCTTAGCTATTGTCGAGCACCACCTCACGTTAGGACTTTTCTTATGTTTGAACCTAGTGGAAACAGGTTTTGTGAATAGCTTTCTGCACAGATAACTTTGTGCAATTTACCCGAGCTTTCTAAAACGAAACATGCAATAATATCTACGTTTTCCTGTCTGTTTAAACAGTAGTTGTATTGTATTGAAATGAAACATAATTATACTAGCAATTACCTCAAACAAATGAAAGAAGGACCAACATTACGTGCTAAATGTTGTGGATAATATGTTATACCAAATGTCCAATTAATTACGCAACTGTAAATATATTTGTCGGTAATAAGGACATGCCTTCTATACAGAATAAAAATCGAGTGCACAGCTGGAAAACATCGAGATGATTGTAGACTGTTTCTAAAGTCGTCGATTTGTTCTTTTCCAATTGTTAAGAAAAGTCTTTTTAAAGTATACATTTATAAGGATTTAGTTCGGAGGGTGTTATATCACAGTTTTTGTATATCTTCTAAGAAACAGTAAGTTTGTTTATGTTCTTTTTCAGTTAAGAAACATTTGTTTAGCCAACTGATTTATATAAGTAGCTGATTTAACACGCATTGAAAGTCACGAGCTGAAATTTTAGTTCTATAAAAGATGTATTGTTTCAACATATTTCGAATACGAATACGAATAGTTTATTGCATTAAACAATTTACATTGTTTCTAGCAAATATACAAAGTACAAGGGTAGCATGGTAGAATATAAATTCACCGTAAACATGTAAACATCAAATATTATCTTTAACAGAAGAGTACATGTATACAATACTGAAGTTGACATTTGGTTGATTTTCTTTTTAACCCATTTATGTTCCATGACACAATGTTTATAGATGACTCTTCGTGACACCTCTAAGGGGATTTTGGTTTAAGCTCGACATTATCTGCAAATAATTTTCCCTACAAATCTGCCTGATTTGTCGTCTTTGATAGCTTGCTCCATAACGGGGTGTAATGGACGCCGCGCCTCACGGAACGACTGTGGTAGCTGAACTCCTACGCCTCTGCCTGCTGCTTTAAGATCGTCTGCCAGATCAAACGACACCGTGCGCACGTGCTCACATTAATGACGGTAATGGAACGTAGTCAGGATAGGGCGGGCTTTACTCGCCGTTCTTTTACCCAAACGACGGGCCTTCTCAATCACAGAAGTGTTAGCGTCATCAATTTTCAACGCATCTCTGCGAAGAATTTTGACAAGCAACTCCAATTTTCAGCTTTTCGTTTCTCAGGCACCCCGTAAAATAACAAATTATTCTGACTGCATTTCTAGATTCACAATCTGATCTTCTAGCTGTTAACTGAAGATTGCGTTTGAATAGTTACACAGTTTGATTTTATTTTTTTTACCTCTTTGCGTGTTGCCTCTATTCCATTTTTGATGGAATATTTCGTTATTCTACTATTTTATTCCTTAGAATCCTGGGCAATGCAACATTTAACTATATTATACTCCGTCTTTTCTAAAAGTTTAAAAGTGCAAAGGACCTCGGTAATTTTCCTAATCAGATTGCCTACCCAATTAAGTAAAAACTGACCTTGGGCATCTACGATAACATGACAAAGATAGATAAAGGTCATTTCTTGAGATATTCAACTTAATTTTACAAGTTTATGAACAGAAACGTACGACTTTGTAGATCTCACAAACTGAAATACGGGCCTGTATCTGTAATTAAAATGCAGGTATTGCATCATCTTGCTGTAAATTGTTGAGTCATTGAGGTATAAGTTAGATTTTACGCATAAAATACCAGTCATATTTTTCTGTATTTCATAACTTAGATGTCCGTGTAAACTTTAATAAATTCGGTTCAGTAAAACGAAAGTTGATATTTTCTATACTTCAGTAATTTATGTTTTTATCCCAAAACCACTATAACGGGCCTTAAATTGTCCAGTTCAAATCCGCGCCAAAGTAATCGGATTTCAAGGCTATGTCGAGATTCTCGTGAAAATTGGAGTAAGTAAGAGTTCTCGCCTATGCTGTAAGTCCCGTGAAATCCAATTTTTGGCGGGACATAACGCTACAAATAAACTGGACTAGATATCTTTAGTGCACAACATATTTAACAGTCAGACTAAATCGTGTCGCTTTGATTTTTCTTGGTAAAATTATTTTCTCGATCGAGGTAACAAAATTATTTATATTTATATCTATATTGTTAATTATGCCTTTTAATTAGTAATTTTTTGTTTATTCTACAGAATTTTGTAAACATTTACATTTCGGCAAGAGATCGGTATCATATCAGACTTATTTTATTATTATTTTCTTTTAAGCAAAAATGGTTGCGGTAATTGTTTTATAAGATCATCAAGATCTTCAAGATTTAGTTTAAATTTGGGAGGTATGTAAATCGAACAGATAGTAATTGGTCGATGTAATGTTACGTTTATTGCAACTGATTGAATACTTGTATTTAGAACAATTTGTCTGTGCGGACATGCATTATTAATGATAACAGATGTACCACCTGAAGCTCTATCAGTGTTAGTATTAATAAAGTTATACACTGAATAATTTTTGAAAGCTATTTTATCCGTTTCCTTTAAAAATGTTTCACTAAGGCACATAAGTAAAGGATTATATTTTGATAAGAGAAGGGAATTTCATTACAATTTGCTTTAAATCCACGGCAATTCCACTGGATAATTTTACTTTCCATTTACAATGGCAAACAAAAATTGAACGACTGGAAAATTAAAGTATTAGTGTTGCATTGACTCAGGAGGGAACCTTTTGATCTTCCCCTCCTTTGTGCTGGTTAAACTGGGCGGGGCAGATAGGCGGATCGTCATCATCCTCCCCTGTTATCCGGATCATATCAAGAGGGAACCGGTTATGGGTTTGTATGGGATCATTTGATCCCTTTCCAAACCCATCAGTTTTCAAGTCAATTTTTTGTTTGGGTGTTTGACTCACCCCACGTTGATTGGAGTTTAATATAACGTTTTGTCGTGATGATGGCATGCTTGAATACTTTGGTACATTTTGTACAACTGGTGGCAGTGTTGGTTTAGCAGCTGCCTTTGGAGCTTGTGGTGTCTGCGAAGGTTTTTCTGATACTTTCGGCTTTCTTTGGTAAATCTTGGACAGGCACAGAATCAGTTTGCGTAGACGCGTCAAAAAACGTTGTTAATTTTGGTGCATTTGATTTTGTAATTGAAGAATATGTTGTTGTTAATGATGGAGGCATGAATTTAGCAGTTGCGATTCGTCTGGCTTCAGGGAATCCAATGCCCTGTGTGAACTTGACATTCAGGACCTCCTTTTCAATCCTCCATGTCTTGCAGTCGCGAGACCTGGCTGAATGTTCCTCGCCGCAATTCACACAACACAATGGACCCTTGCACCTGTCTGGCTCATGAGAGAAACCGTTTTGTTTGCATTTGTGACAAATGAAATCTCCTTTGCAGTTTGATTCGTTGTGTCCAAATTTAAAACAGTTATAGCATTGGAGGGGATTTGGTATGTATTGGGTGACCTTTGTTTGAAAATAACCTACTTTTACAGAACTAGGAAGGAATTAAATGCCAAATGTAAGTATGATAGTGTTAGTTATGATTTCTTTTCCATCTCGTTCTATTTTCACGCGTCTAGCAGCTGTAACATGTTGTTCAGCAAGGTCTTGCACAATCGCCGTCTCTGGTACCCAAGCAAGATCAGGGCAACGAATAACCCTCCTTTAGGAGTTCAGAGTACGGTGTGCAATGCACTTGCATGGTTGGCCGAAAAAGTCATTTTGAGCAGATTCTGTGCATGTGCAGCCTTTTCAATTTCAACCAAATGATCTCCTGTCCGTAATTTCTTCACAGATTTTGGCTTTCCGGCTATACTCTCGATTGTTTTTTCTATCAGGAAAGGAGAGATACTTGTCATTTTAAAATTGTCTTCAACAGATTGAATAAGGAGGAATCGTGGAAATGCCGAATTAGTTGTGAAAGGTCAGTGAGAATTTTTCTCACCTTCCGTGTCCGAGTCTGTTTCCGAATGCAGTCGTTTGTTATTTTGGTTTGCCATATTAAGACAATTTAATTTCATCACTCGCAGCCCCCACCTGTCGCGGAATCCAACAAGGGAACACGTTAACAGAGCGGATATCCAGCTCAAACATGTTAGGGATACTGTAGTGATATACTCGGATAAGTATTTCACAATCTTCTTTATATCACCAGCTGTATTGCAGAAAAGCAATCAGGGGATTGAAGGAACTGTTACTCTACATACCCGACTGGCCCTAAGCCACCGCCTTCTAGGAAACAATAGATTGAAGTATATGAAAATATATTGTTAAATAAATTTGTGTGAACGTAATATGAAGGTTGCTGAACGCAGTGAAATGTGACAGTAGAGCAGTGTGAAGTTAGATTTTGTGTAACGTATTTTTGTGAAAATATGAGAATGAAAACATTAAGATGCAGTTTGAAATAAACAATATAAAATGTAAACGTAAATGTGAGATTTCCTAGGGTTTGGCATGACTAGCCGATTGATCGTACCGGGCAACATGCAAACAAGTACGCATCATCTCACCGCGAATCCATGGGGCACCTCAACATCCAGGACCCTCCTCTCCGGCTTACGGGCCGCCACCCACGGCAAACAGGTGGTTCCATTTTCGGGGGAGTCGTACCCCTCTGCATGGAGAAAACATTTGAAGTGTTTGATTTCTTATATTTCTGTATTAAAGTATATCAACACTGACCCAGGAACTTTACACCGTGTAGAAATAGTAACAAATGTATGCCGATAGTGAGAAAGAAAAATAGTAACATTTGAATTCCTAACTGTAATCATAAAATATTAGAAAATGAAAAAAAAACAAAAAACAACTGTTAGTAAATTTATTACCAACTAGTTATATGCAATAGGCATGGAGTAACTGAACGTTAATAAACATTGTATATATAATACAGAAAGTGCACAATGCAAAGGATTATTATTGTAATTATTATACCAGATTTATATAGCGCCCTTTCCATGATAAATACGTTCAAAGGCGCTTTATATATAGCAAACGCATCAACACTGGGTGCGAAATTCATCCTCTACTAGTACAGACGCATAGTGATCCGTCCAGAGGGACAGAGTGAGATAAAGATCCCATAGCAGATAGAAAGAAGTCCTTTTTAGATACAGGCCTGTCCGGCCAACTTAGCCTAGCTCTTTGTGAGTAGACATTCTGTATCTTTCACGTGTCCGGTGTATAGCACGGATACAGGTAAGAACCAGTACATGCCTCTTAGTAAGGTGGTAGACACTCGAGAGCATCTCAGAAATTTACAACGACTTGTCCGGGGTTCGAATCCTGGACTTCTGGACTGACAGTCAAGCGTAATATTACTAGACCATCGGCCCACCTGAATATGCACTATTTCCGGAGAAAATGCAGATAGCAAACAGGAAATGAATAGTCAGGGAAGACGTAACATTTATCAATATGTATTTCCAGTCACCATTTATGTGTTCTACTCAATAATGTCGGCTCCAAGCTAAGCTTTAGTTTTATGGGAAGTTTAAATCAGATATATTTTACAAACTTTTCACTATAAAACTCTCATATTGTTTAGAACTTTCTATGATATTTTCTTGATTTTGGAGCATAATTTGGAAAAGCTTCAGTCTTCAGAAAATTTAAATAGTTTCCCCAATTTTGAAAACTTTACAGGAATAAACAATTCTTTTACGCATCATGTATTTATGAATGGAATAAATAATGTCGAAAACCATCCATGTAACCATTAATTTCTATGATCATGTTACTGTTTATCTGTAAATTTGAGTAATTTTACCATTTATCGAAATTCAATTATAAAATATAACCAGACAAACGTCTCCACATTTTGTTAATTGTTCACCCGCATAAGTAGGTTACAAATGTACAGTCATATGCATCTATAATGCTTGCATTGATACTTGGTTGTGTTTGCAATTATTACATTTCTTACGTCGAAAACCGCCTCGGTAGCCTGTGGTAGAGCGAGCGCTTCGAATGCGAAAGTCGTGAATTCAATCTTTGGCCCTGTCATCCTAAAGACGAAAAATGGTAGAAGTAGCTTCTTATCTTTGCGCTCAACATTATGAGGATAGTGCTAGGACTGGTCAGCCCAGTGTCAGTAAAATGTGACTTAGTAGGATGTCATATCACATATCAAGTGCGAGTGATATTCCAGTGTGGCAGGCATTCTGATCACTTCAACAATGTCGTCATTTATATGACCAAAAATATTATAAAAAAAACGTTTTACTCATAAACATTTATGTCTGAAAGATCGTTTAACAATTCTACCATCGACTTTGCAAAAGAAACATTGCAATAGATGCTTTCGACAGCATTCATTGTTTGCTGCATATTGCACACTTTGTCACAGACTTATAAATGGGAAATTGCATTAGACTGGGCAGGTGTTATTGGTTCCATGTGTACTCTTTTTCAGGCTCACAGCCGGTAGTCTGTCTGCGTGTGTTTGGGTATATTATCTTTTTCCAAAATTATTTCAGTCATATTGAAGATATTGACCACAATGTCAAGCTTTATCGTGCTGTCTTACTTGAGAATCACGCTAAAGTAACAAAGCATGATACCCAGCCACGATAGATTAATGCTGTTTTTTTCCAATATATGAAAAAAGAATAAAATAATTACAATTTAAACACAATTTTCGCCCCAAATTACTTAGATTTTAACGAAGTAATCTTTCTGTCGTCTTCGCTCCAAGATTAAGTGAAGTCATTGCAGTTCTGATCGTTTGCAGTGCTAATTAGTAACAATTTATTCATTTTCTGACGTAAGTATCGTCAGTGATGTAGAACGTTGCCGTGGTCATGTGTTCCATACTATGTTGATCCCCTAATATGTCCTGTTTATATGTAGATATATATATATATATATATAATACATAAAGATACTCGGGTGAGAATTATTGTTCTCTTTTCATTCTACACGATTTGATAACTGCAGTGATATTTTTCTGTATCAGCCCTCGCACAAGATATAAAGTCTCTTTGTTTGGACTGTCTATTTCTTTTTAGTAACGACCCTTTTCTTTCATTTTTACTCGATCAGATAGTTCTTGAAAATTAAAATCAGCGTTGTTATGGATCAAAAAGCATATATCGTTTCCATGTTACGATGATATTCGAAGTATACCAATGGGTTTTCCTTTTTCCTACAGTACAGTTTTGATTGTAGATAAATGTCAGCACACGTTTCAGGAAGATACGACACGAAAAAAAGTGATTGTATATTGAATGTGATAGGTTTTCCCAAATTGCTACAACATTATTAAAGCAGCAACAAGCGTGTTTAACACTAGTGCAGCATGTTCCAAAATATTTTCATTTTCATTCTTACTGTTCCGGACTACAGAATCTCCATTATACTGTGTAAACATTTTAACTCATCTATGAACAATTTACATACACAATGATTGCCTACTAATATTATCTAGTTGTATAGCTTTAAAAGTGAAGCATTCTAGTTGCCATACCACCCAGTCGGTCCAGGTATATACTTGCGTCCTGATTTCATATAAAATAAGTCCGATTTACCGAACGATATCTTATGAGAACGCATATTTTCTGAGAACAAAATGTTGTTGAATAAAATGGTTGGTGTTGAGCCCAGTAAGTGATGACTGTAGAACTTAGCATTATGATTATTATCATTATACTTAAAGCATATACAAATCAGGTCTCCGGTTCCCGTCATCTGTACACACGACCTCTATTTCAAATATAATCATAAACACATATTAAATATACTAAAGATTGAGAGACCTCTATGGTTGAGTTGTTGATATCTCTGATATCGAATCACTTGCCCCTCATTGATGTGGGTTCGAGTCACACTGGGATAGTTGAATTCTTTAGGTGACGAAGCCCTTCAACTGGCTTACATAAGGTCCATGGTTCTACAAAGATGCCCACCCGTGATGAAATAATGCACGAAGGGGCATTTAGTGTCTTCATCTACCATCAGACTGGAAAATTACCATATGACCTAATTGCGTCGGTGCGTTATTTAACCTAACAAAGAATAATAAAGGTTGTTCTCTCACAAGGGTACGATTATCACCGAATACTAGTTGAGGAGCGAAGTGATGTTTTTAAAATTTCAGGTAATTTGTGAAGGGAAAATCCATTTCTTTTTATTGTAATTTTGCATATAATGTTAAAATAGTGAAAAATAATCTATTTATCCATCAATGTCATTACATTTCATGAAATGAACTGAGTTTGTTCGTGTTGTCGGTTTTCTTTTGAATTATCCGTTACGATGTAGTAATATATTTACGCTTTGCTACGGAACGCGCATATTAGCAAAATGTTTGATCTTGGATGCTGAATTCGGCTCAAGTGGACTTTGCCAGATCAGATCGCCGCCTGAGGCACGCAGGCGCCGAATGTTATCATACTTTGCACAATTCTTTATATCCGAATGCAAAATCCCAGACCTTGAGAACGATAAAACGGTAGGAGTGTTATGCCAGTATACCCAGAATACCTGATGTCGCAGCACAAAAGGAAACGCAACTTGAAACGAACGAGACTAATTTTTCTAGTGTGGTATTAAAAAAGGAATAAAATCCTCACTTTGTCATACATCTGATATAATTAACTTTTTGCCGAGATAGGTAACGCATTTGTGTTTTAAACAAAGCGAAAGTAAGGTGGTGAAAGGATTCGTTTATTAATTGATCACACAGCAGAAACGTATTAAAATACTCTACTCAATTAATGAATTTCAAGAGTCATGTGACCAGACTGGAAACAATCTCGATACGTATAAATAGCAAAACTATACACATCCTAAGGGAAGTCAACGGAAAAATTATTTTATGTCCTAAATTCAATATTATAATTTACTTTTCCAACACTTTGTCTCAAATATAACTAACATCAATAGGAATCAATATATTCATGTCATTGTCGTTATCACAGTATGGTTATCTAAACAAAGATATCCAATTCACTAAAATACTTTCCTTTTAGATAATAAAATAAAATGTAGAAAATCCTCATCAACAGTATTTATTTATTTTTTTTTTATTTTTTTTTTTTTTGGTTGGATTTAACGTCGCACTGACACATGCTAGGTCATATGGCGACTTTCCAGCTTTAATGGTGGAGGAAGACCTTTCATCACGAGCGGGCACCTGGGTAGAACCACCGACCTTCCGTAAGGCAGCTGGATGGCTTCCTCACATGAAGAATTCAACGCCCCGAGTGAGGCTCGAGCCCACATCGATGAGGGGCAAGTGATTTGAAGTCAGCGACCTTAACCACTCGGCCACGGAGGCCCCCTCAACAGTATTTAACTTGACAGAATATATGACCTGTAAATGCCGAGCTATATTTCAAATCAGATATCATGTATAACAATCACTAGGAAAATACTATAATTTTGAAGTATTTGTACGCAAATTATTACCTCAGCAGATCAATGTTACTCCTTTGACTAATCGAAACGTTCACATTTTTTCGCTTTCAAGTGAGTAATTATATAGCAATAATGTGTGTCTGGAGCAAAGCTTTATAACACATTACAGTAAGACTCATGAAGGTTAATGTATTTTGTAATGAAAGTATAGAATTTTGAAACAAGGGAATGAAGTTCGATACTGAACTAACATTTTTCAAACGATGAAATGTTACAACAGGAAAAGTATAACATCTATAGAGTTGAACGAGGATCGTTAGTGATATACGATGACTCGACGGAAGACGTCACCTGGTGCGTTTGAGTTTATATTTAACTTTCCAAAATTAATATTTGAAGACCCAAGTTATTCAAGAAGCTCCTATTACAGCCAACGGATAGAATTTTCGTAATCAAGTAGGCTTAATTGCGCAGAGGTTAAAAGGTAATTTTACATTGAATGAAAGTATTTGTTAAAACAACTTTAAACTATTTTGTATCCGTTCATTCGTTAGGAGTTGATGATCTAATGACACAAAAGATCTAAAACTATTCAAGCCCACCATAGAGATGATTTTCATTTGACAAAGAGAAGACGAACAAAGGTTTTATACAGTTCGGTTCTCCAAATAAAAGAGTTAATCATTTGTAAAATTATTAAAGACAAAACAAGGTAAACAGAACATTGAATTTTGCAATATTTTTATTATAATAATCTGGCAAACTGAAGCACAGCTGTGCTGATTTTAAGATATCACAGTTTGTACGTTATTACGACTCATCGTGAGATAAATGATTTGATGATTATATCATGAAAACACTGACTGAGAACATTGTTACATCTAGTTGTTCAAATAAATACGTGGTTCAACAACATATTGCACCATTAATTCAATTTTTATCAGTGAAAATACCTTAGAAAATATCTAAGAAGCTTATAGCGTAACCAAGCTGAATAAGATCATAAAATAAAAAATATCCAAATTTGTAGATTTAATCAATAAGAAGTCTTTAAAAAGCAATACGGGGGAAACGGTCCCAATGGGGCTTGAACCTATGACCGGTGTCCGCTCGTATTGAAATAATGCTCGGAGGTGCACCTTGGGTCTTCCTTCACCATTAAAGCTGAAAAGTCGCCATATGATCTACCATGTGTCGGTGCGACGTTAAATCCAACCAAAAATAAAATGAACCTATGACCCCCACTACCCCCCCCCCCCCCCCCCCCCCCCCCGCAAAATAAAGTTAATTACATTTTTATGGTAGGAACTGAATACTCTTCAAAAGCGGAGGTACACCTAAAGTTAGCTAATACAATAAACACAAGTGCGTAGATTTCCGTTTTCTCTTTGCAGGATATTGACAAAATGAAAAAGTAATTCCGGTAATGGAATGTGGAACAAACCGTGTATTTAGCTTCGTATGAAGTACATAATTGGAGGTGAACATTTTTCGTCATGACGACACTCATTTGACATTGCCTTTTAGTTTGCTTCACCAGAATATCCATCATTTGTAGCTTGGTTATAGTCGATTCGATTTGTAGGTAGGATACACCAATCAAATATGATAAAAGGTAATAACTCACTTTTTTATAATATGTTTTTCTAATCTAAATTGCATTTCCAACAGCAATTTAGAAACTGAAATTAATATAAAATCTATTGGTAGGATGCATGTTAATTGTCTTTTAAACATCACATTTTTTCAGATTACTACATTTGGTATGTACGTAACATGCACATAAGACTTAAACCCCGTTTCATATGATATGTCATTACTAATAAGGAATAACATTGTGTACTCGTCATGCTTGACATTGGCAAGAGCATTTTGAGATCAACAATAATCATTACAACTGTTTTATTATATCTAATACACAAAACAAAAATGAAAACATATAAAATAAACAATTTTCAGATGTCGATTTTACAAAAAAAAAATAATAAAAAAAAAATAAAAAAAATATGAAAACAAACAAACAAATGTAACATATCGATATATGAATTCTTAAAGGCTTAACACTATGTTAGTCATACATATTTATGTGGGAATAATGTACAATTTGGCCATTCATTTTATCTAGATTTTTAGATTTTCCGATTGAGAAAATATATTTTAACTGAAATATGACATTCTGCACTGAATTTATTAAACTATACTGGGCGACATTGAAAAGTTACCATAATCGACGTCACTTTTTCATGACTTGTGCACGGTCTGTTACTCATAGACCCTGTCTCATGTCTCCTAACCCATTTCATGAGCCATTAGGGTGGTAACATACTGAGTACATATTAATTAAAAGAGTACGCACAGTTCGATCTCTCGACATATATACATACGGTTTAATACCTAGACACAAATTTAATGTAATATCAAAATTTGTTTTTCAAACAATAAACATACTTCGAGGTTCATTTTTATTTACTCCCACCATTACTCCCCTTACTTATGTAATTCATTAACAATCGACTGGTTTATTTCGTTTGTTAACCGCTACTTAGATATCAATGTGACTTCATAAGTCTTATGAAAATGCTAAAATGATCCTAGATCTTTATGTTACATTTAATCAGTCAAACTGATGGTTCGAAATTATATAGTACGTTTTACATATAAACCAATATTTTTAAAACTAATTGCACAAATTTGATATACAAGAGCCTATACACTAATCAAATTTTAAATACATGCTTTGTTACTTAATGATAAACGCAATGTGTAAGCAAAAACAATGACGTTTTCCAAATTAAGAAGTTACAAGCTCACCACAGGTAAGCGCCGCCAAGCAACAAAATGGCACAGCATATTTTCTGAATCATATATATTTTAACGTCTAATACTGATGAATAAACGTATAATGAAAGTAACGCGGCGTTAGAATCTAACAACAGAAACACGTTTTTACATGTATTTACACTTTTACTAACAATCACGTTTATAACATTTTCTGTGCATGTTTTCATTACCGGTTTGAAGCATTCATTTTCACACATGTGACTCTCCAACGATCTCCGAGCAATATTTCCTCGTCTTTTTTTTCCGTCGTGTAGAATATGATCGTAGTATGGTTTACTGACAGTCTATTTGAATGCAAGAAACTGAAAGTAAGCATATTTATCATTGATATATCTAATGCCTTAATGGCTTATGAAAATGTCTGTCTAATATGTTTCCTTAAATACGTATGACGTAATTTTCATTAGCAGAGGAAACCAGTTGAATGGAAAGTTTTTGTACAGACACTTATGAACACGGATTCGTGAATTTAAGCCATATTTGCTATGTTTTCATGATTTTGGCCAACATGTCAACTTTCTTCTCCTTGTCGAAAATGTCATTTAGTTACGTGTGTGAATCCTGTCTTCGGCGTAATGCAAAATGTGTCTGAGAGCAAGTAATACTGGAATGCATTTTATCTTATTCAATCGGATTTCCTGTGTAAAGTTAACGGCTGGATGAATGTCTCTTTCCTGAATTCCAAATATATATGACGCCTTGAGAACTGCTTCATGTACAATGCTACTTTTGAACATGTATGTAATATCTGTTTGAAGGTATGGGTAATATTGGTCCATTTTCGTCAAAATAAGGACCATTGGATACCCTGCAAATAATCGAAATTGTGTGTCTTTAATATATAAACTGCCAATGAAGAAATTTAGATAGTTTTATAAATATCAATTATTATAATGTAATGTGATCTGTGAAGTGTCTATTTTTATGTATCCACTAACAGGAAAGCGTTATGAAATTAACAATTAGCTAACAAATTACTTGCTTCGAGCGCAGATAGAATCACAAACACATTTACTGTGATATCATATTTTTTCCGAACTGCAGCCAAACAAAGAATGCTGTTCTTCAACTTTATTTTAATTCAGAATCTGTGTTTACAACTTAAATGCTCTTTATAAAGTGTTATATTAAATGAGCGACTTATCGCAATCAAAATCTAGGCAGTCCAATCAGGAGATCACGTGCTTTGAATATAAGTGTTACAAAAGAAATTGTTTATAAATACAAAAAAATGGATACCGTGTTTCTGCATCTTACACACAATTTTTCTTATTTTGTTTAAGTACTTTTCAGTGAATTTTTCAAGTAAATCCACAGCAACGATAAAAACAAGACAATGTGATTCGTCCTCTTTGCTAGGGTTGTCGTTAAAGAAGTGTCCAGCTTTTATTGGATCATTTTCAAACTGGAATAAAATATCACTGTTATAACATAAGTGATAGTAGGTGAAGGACAACAAACAAAAGAATATTTACGTGTTGATCGTTGTAAAACTAAAATATTTTCCGTTATTTTAATTTTGATTTCGTTGAATCAATATCATACTTTTTACCAGCATAGTCTTCTGCGCAGGTTACATTGTACAAGTATTATTGATAACTATTACCTTACAACTGCTAATTTGATATCTATTTCCTGAAATTTTATACGTTAAATAGACGCTTGCATACAGCTTTGTAGACGACCAGAGAAATAAAATTAGGTCAGCGAACAAGACTGAAACTATGCAGAAGGAGGTTTTGGAAGATGTTTTGAGGAAATACGGAACAAAAATATTCCGTTCAATACATGAAAGAAACGTGTCTATTCTATATTCCAATTAAAAGAGGGTTGTCAAGCTGTACCAAATGACTCTTGTGTTGTTTTTGGTTTGATAATCAAGCGTTGTATCATATGCGACTTTGCCCAAGGAATCATACCGATGCAAACATGACAATAACAGACAAATAATTGTGTGGTAGAGAAGTTGAGATCAGAATGTAGCTGTAGTAAAATAGTCTTTCATAAAAGATGAAACATATTTGTTTGAGTTTAACGTAACATCTGTCCCATTTGGGTGAAAATAGAAACAGACATGTTTACTAAGAATATGTGTACGAGTATACCTTATAGCCATTTTTGATCTTCCCCTGTAAGCTGTTCAGCACATCTTTCACATGAAGGCCACAACCTTGTTGTTCCAAAAGGCCCTTAGTGTCTGTTATTATGAAGTTATTCAAGCTGCCGCAAGCGGCCAGGCGTAAATACTATGAATTTCAAAATAATATACATGTAATAATAAACGAAATGTTTGTTAAATGTAATCAGCATGTAATATGGATAAAGAAAAGCAGGCATTCAATGTTTCGTAGTTTACAAAAGACAAATATATAGGTATTGTATTTAATAGTGGATCTGTTGTTTTACACGTCGCACCGACACAATCATAGGACATATGGCGGCTTTCCAGCTTTGATGGCGGAGGAAGACCTCCAGGTGTCTCTCCGTGCATTATGCCTTCGCAAGCAGGCACCTGGATGGAACCGTCGACCCGGAAGGATGGCTTCTTCACATGAAGAATTCAACGCACAATGCAAAGCTCGAACCCACATTGGTGAGGAGCAAGTGATTAGAAGTCGGGCTGGATCTTGCGTAGAACACTTAAAGGTATGAAATGTTATTGAAAAACAATGATTTAATTAATAATTTACGTATGTGAGCATAATATTGCTGGACTTCGTTTCGTAATAAAGTATCAATATGACCGGAATACAATTACATTGTAAGTGACACTTTCATGCGAAAACATCGCTGTCGTAACGTTTGCTGGCCGACCCTTGCATATACTGATAACTGAGTTTACGAATGATGACTTCCCTGATTGGTTTGGTCCGCATAATAGTATTCCACCTTTTTATCCTTCTTTGGTGATATTTATTTGTCCTATTTCGTTACGTAATTCGTCATACATCTGCAAATAAAATGTTTGGTTTAAACATACGTCCTCAAATATTCTTACATTACCATAACTTAAAATACAATGTGAAGTCACCCCTTTGTAACTTAAGTGAACTGATTCAGCTACATTTAATTTTAAGAGGTGTAAAACAGAGTCGCAGTATAATTCAGTGAAAGAGAGACATCCTATAACACATGACATTCTGTCGGCTATGATTCTAATGTTGAAAAGGAAATATATGGCAGTACGACAGCCTTATGCTATTAGTACTTGTTGCATGGCCTTCTTTGATCTTCTTCGCTGCGGAGAATTTAGATAAAGTGACAGCTCTCAAGATCAGTGACATAACTTATGCTGAAAATCAAGATTTTTGCGTGTTAAAGCTTACAAACTCGAAAGCGGATATTTTCAGACTAGCATGTATAAATATAACACTTACAGCTAACAATTCTGTCACTTGTCCACTGGCACTTCTTAATGAATATGTGCCGTTTAGAAAGCATTGTGGAGCAAGGCAGTGTGATCCACTGTTCATAACCAGTAAGGGCACAGTGTGCTTTTACGAGGATCCCTCATTGAGAGTATAAGGAAATTGCTAACACAATTCGGCTAAAACAGTGAGCGGCATTCGGGACATAGTTTCACTTTGAAGCAGAAACAAGTGCAGCAAAATTTGGCGTGCCAGATCATCTTATTAAGACTTTGGGAAGACGGTCTTCAGATCGCTATATAAACTGACGAAACATCCTGAAGAATGGGACAAAAGGCTATATGTAAATAATGAAAACTAGAATTTATATATATTTTCTGGCAAAAGTGACGAGTTTTGTTAGTGTCAGTGCAAGTGTTTTAGGCGAAGAAGCATGAGTGTTCGTAGTGCTTTTTTAATGTCATTGTCATGTTTGATTACTATAGCTGATAGGCTTTGAGTTCAAATTCATGGTTTTTAGGGGTTATGGAAAATTAGCTTGTTCATTGTACATACGTGAAATGCCCGAAACTGTAGTGAATGGTCATAAACAATGAGTTTACGAGTTTATACTTGGTGATGTACAAGAAGCACGGAACTCTTTCATAAATTTTTCATTCATAATATATATCGTATAAGGCTCACATTGTATTTTTGCAAATGTTCAGTATATATCATAATGGATGATATTTCAAGTGTCAAGTAATTAACAGTTATCAATGCTTTTTTTTAACTCTACTTCGTATACAATGCATCTCTCATGTTCATTGTATATGCACGAAATGCCTTAAACCGTTGTGAATGGTAATAAAATTAATTTACGGGTTTATTACTTGGTGATGTGCAAAGTATATGGTACCAGACTCGCGTTGTACCTTCAAGGATTTTAAGTTTATATCATAATGGATGACATTTCAAATTTATACTGTACATCTCTGTTTAGAGTTTGATGACCATCCAATGTCATCTGTACCTACATACAGTAAAACCCTTCAATAAGGGTAATAATACTGGCTTTGTTGGAAGGTTGTCTCTTATCACAAGCGAATTCACTTGGTTTATTGTAAATGCAAGAAAACAGTAGTCTTTCAATACCGGGTTCTAAGATGCAGACTATATCCAGAATTTGCTTTAGCGTAGGTATGACTATTTGTTAACACATATAGTTTTGTTTAGACATTTTACATTCGTTTTGAAGTTTGCAGAACCTTGCACTATTCTTAAGGGTGCTCTCGTCCAGTTTATTGCAAATCAAAGAAAAAACTTGTTTGGCCATTGTATAATTTTCATTATATATGCGCCCCCTAAAAGAATCGATAATTAGAACCAAATAATGTATATATCAAAGTATATCAAAGGTTGATACAATGTCATAGTTCAAGCGTCCTTTGTCAAACTGACTCTATTTGAATGTATTTTCATTTCAAACTCGACTGCCCTGCCCTTGCAACACTCCTTTGGACTTGTACTGATTAATTTCAGGCCTGTACGCTATCGACCCGACTGTCTCTTTCCTTGGATGCAAACATCTGCTGTGCACATACCTCCGTTCTCACTATGTTAAATGGTGCGATACGTGCAAGCCTCATTGCCTTTTGATGTGGTCGCCACAACCGGTGTCGCCAGCTTGCGGTGATGAACTGAGCGAGATTTTCACCGTTTTCCAGAGAATTTTATAGTGCGTGTGTAAAAAAATATCTCATTCATACTTATTTGTATTAATAACTTTTAGCACATGTTGTTGAATGAATAATGTTGTTGTTTTTGGGGTTTTTTAAGTAGAAAGTAGAAAGTAAGTATACGCGCAAATCAAGACCTGTTCACTGTTTTAGATTGGCCATGTGATCTGTATTTGAACAGATGTTATGTCCTTGTCATTCAGATACAGTTCAAATCATTTTGCAGCGTTTACTACATTATAAAGCACGGGAACTGTACTCATGTTATGATACTTCAATGTTTACTAATACATTAATCTTTATCCATTGCACATTTCGATACCATTAGTACCAGGTGTCCCGAAAGGTTCCAAAAAGAGTTATCAAAAGTTTTTACCAACAAAGTTTTAATTTGTTTAAAACTGTGTTTCAAGAGACATTATATTTGCCGATTACACATGTACAAGACCAGGCTTACTGGTAGTTAAGTTAAATTCTCGGTATTAAGATTTTTCTTTCTTTTTTTCAAATAAACTTCATTTTCATTCAGGGAACGTAAATAGACGAATACTTCTTTCGGACGATATTAAAAGCAACATCTTTATTAAAGACGTTTTAGCAAATATTTTCGTTTATCAGCTATTCAAAAGTGACATCCTTTATATTAATAAAAGAATGAAAATCACAGGTATTCACTAATTACACGAGAGCATTTGGAACTAGTAAGTTAATTCTATTTGTAACAGTAAACATGTAGACCTAATCAATATCAGTTACATTTCATTTTCCAGGTATTCATTTTAGATGAATTCACAAAACCGTGAAAACACTTCTATTTTGACATCTAGAAGTTAGCCATAAAGATAACTTAATCATTGATATTGTACTTAAATATATGAAAAGTATGATAAATATGTTGCACAACAGGCCCCAGTTATGCCCAACTTAAAACGGTAAGCATATATTTGATTCGCTGAGTATCTTAATGACAAAAAATGAGATAAACTTCTTCAGATTTTGTTTTGCAGACACCACTTGATTCAATAATGAGTCCAAAATCGAACAGTTATCTAAATCTTTTTTAATGAACCAGTCATATCGTTAAACCAATAGTACCTGAGTACTACAGTATGGAGTATTGACATTGTTCTATTGCTATCAAAGCGGACGTAACATTTGCTTAATGTAGTACAGAGCTTGTCCGCTCAAATATCGCATTTTCCAGTGACATGTTTTATTGCAGTCTAAAACTGTTTGTCAGTTGTTCATTGTATCTTCTAAAATGGCGATAAACATTTGTTGTTAAACATTCGGTATACATCATAACACTACAAACTGCATATACATCTTAGATAAATTCTTAGCAGTCGAATTAGTGATATAATTTAGTTATCATTTTTTTTCTCAAGAATTCTGTAAATTTTATGTTTCGGTAAGTTATGAAAAGAAATTCTATTTTTTTGGTCAATAAAGTGCTTGTCTGAGTGAAAAAGATTATAGATCTTAACAATATCTACAAGAAATTGTCAGAAAAGCTGTTGCGCATAGATTTCATTTCAATTCTATCAATCTTTCATAGCGAACTTAAAGGTATTTGCTGAAAGGGATACACATTCTATTCACAAAGAGCATCTGAAATCTTATTTTATGAAGCAAAGGAACATACGACCAAAGTCATATGTCAAAAAGTAATCATTGAACTACATTTTTGCCAAACATAAGGTAGGATGTACTCAAAAGGGCTTTGATAGTTGTTTCTCATTTATGCGCATTAGTGTTTATTTAGATCTAAAGAAAAAGAATCAATTACTCTGGTATAAACAAGATCACTGCTTCTACACAGACGAATGTGTGTGCCCAGAAGGTTGTCTAGGGCCGTCATGCACTTTGGAAGGCTTAAAATTGCATTGCATAAACTTTCTATTATGTACAATGTTATGGATATGGAACAACAAATCAGCTGTGTGTGTTGGTGTTCAAAGGTAGCTTACGACAATAAAGAACCAATGTAAATTAGTTATCAGATACAAAAAATGATCCAACAACAGCGTGACTTACAGTTTAAAGCACCGGAATTTCGTTGAATTCCAAGTAAACTAGATTTCTAGGAATGGTCTTAGCGTTGGGTATAAAATACGAAAACATCTTACACTTTCATTCCATTCACTTGGACCAGGTTCTCTCCATGGACTTCTTAGAAATTCCTTCTGAAAATACCGAAACATAGCTTTGGTCTTCAGTACACTACTCGGTTGATATGAAAAAATTGTTTTATATCCAGAACATTTGATTTATAGCAAATATTGTTACGTCTGTGTATTTAAGAACTGATATTCACGGTAGAAAATAGTGCCTGTCTATCAAACGCGAATCGAACTGTTAAAATAGCATTTTCTCTTATTCTTGACATCGATATCTTCAAAAGAGTGCAAGTTTAATAATGAAATTGACGTATAATGTAAAGTATCGCAAGACTTAGGGCTCTCTAATTACCTAATCAATGGCTTATGTGACTTCAAGCTAGGCGAACCATGACATTCATGTTTACGACGCGAAACTGTAAACTGAGATTTGAAGAAAATATACCTGTTAAATTAATTGTGTAATTGGACTATCATGAATAACAGGATTGCTAAAAAAAATGAGGTAATTAATAATTTAATAATGTTTTGTTTCTGGGTACAACTTATACTTAATCAGAGAGGAAATTTTAGTTATTATTGGGTGTTTCGCTTAATAAAGCTTTGACCCAACTTAACGAAGCCTACTTAACATGACAAAGTTTAAACTAATGAAATCTGTGTAAAAGCTCTTTCGCGTAACCCGTTTCCACTAGGTTCAAACATAGGGAGAGTCATAAGTTAGATGGAGTCCGACAATAACTAAGGATAAAACTAGGTACGGGGTCTCATATGTTTCTAGAAAGGCTGCGATTTCATATTTGTACGCGTACCAAAACGTGTAGAAAATAATCGTTATATTATAATTATGTAAGTTTTAAAACAAATAAATGAAAACTATCAACATTATGTGCTAAACGTTTTCGATAATACTTAATACAACCAAATGCCCAATTTATTACGCAACTGTAAATATGTTTATCGGCAATGAGGATATGCCATTTATACAGAATTAAAGCCAATGCATAGCAAAACATTGAGATGATAATTTATAGTCTTTTTCTAACATCGGCAATTTGTGTCTTTTCTATTGTTAATGCAAATTAATGTATTGTATCAGTTCGTCAGTATTTTATATTTTCTAAGAACCAATAAGTTTGTTTATGCTATTTTTCCTTAAAACATTTCTGTATAGCAAACTGTTGTTCGAAACTTAAACTAACCGTTAAACTAATCGCCTTTTAAATTTTGATTCAAAATACTAGTCTTAAAGGGTAATACAAGTATGATGTTTTAATTTTACAGTTAAGACGTTTTAGTGTTTATAATCCTTAAGTCATACATTTGTTTTTTCTAAATTTTCTAAAATGTTGAAATATTACTTTAAAAGTTAATCGACTGTCAATCTGACTAAAGTACATCTCCTATTACGCTACGCATAGGATCTGAGAACGAGCTATTGATAGCCTTGTTCTGACGACCCTTTCGCTAGCCAATCAGAGCTTAACTTACAACATTTTGCAAATTTCTATTTAGCCTTGATTTTTGATATTTACAAATCGTATGTCGTTATGTCTCAGATAGCTGGTTAGCTCAGTTGGTAGGCCACTTGCTCTGTAAGCGAGGGGTACCGGGTTCGACCCCTAGAATGACTTCACATTTTTCTTACTCTTTGACATTGGAACAAGTTGTCTGATTGGTTCAAATAAAATAGATTTGCGAAAACAAAAATAGCAATATTGGAAATCCAAAATATACAGAAGACGTATGTGAATAGGTCGTTCTCAGATCTTCGTTTAGAAGATTCGTACTTAAGTCAGATTGATCGACTGTTAGCTTAATCAACTGTTAGTTTCGAACAATTAGTTGATTCAACAAGCATTGAAAGTCACTAGTTGACATTTAGCTTGTATCAAAGATGCATTGTTGCGACTTATTTCATTATTCTATTATCCAACTGCTTATGTTGTAATAATACTGATAATTGGAACTTAAAGTCGTACTTCGTCTTTTCTGCTCGTTCAAAAATGCAAAGTACCTCGGACATTTTCCTATTCAGATTGTCTATCCAAAATGATCTAGGTCTGGACTTCTAAAATAGCATGATAAAAGATAGTTTAAGATCATTTCATGATATATCGACTAAAGTTTGTGAACAAAAAAAGATCACTTTGTAGACATTTCTCATTCTCATTTCTATTGAAATATGAACATTAATCATTATGTTTTTCCGTTTTAAACATCTTTTCTCCCAGTGATGGAACAAAATATTTCACAATCCTTTGTAAATGATTATCATATACGTATGCTGCAAACGTAGTAATTGGTTACAGGGTGTGTGTGTGGGTGCAATATTCCCTTGAAGTGAAAACATTTGTAAAGAAACGAATGATTTTTCTTGTATTTTCTTTGACTGATATGAGTGGTCATTTAGTCCTACTTTTCGTGCTTATCGGCCGGAAATACTTCGGGATTACGTGATTGAAAAATTAATTCAAACGAATATCCATTTAAAGACGCGCCACAAAGTACAATGTACCTGTATTCTTTTGTATTTCCATGATGGTAATTATACATTATTTCCATGAAAAATATGAGATATGCAAGATTTTAGGTTCAAATTGACAGTGACATATATTAGGCCAAAACAATGTGTTTAATGTCTAAAATTTCATCGAAGCAATGTGTACATAAATCAGTGCATTCAGTAAAATTTCAATCATTTTTTGTTTCTACATTGTAAGATAGTTATTCATCTATATTCTTAAAACTATGCTAAAAAGAGATTGACTGAATATATAAGTTTGCAGATGAAGTTGTGAAAACACATTTATTCGGGAAGGGCCTAAATTGTTTACCTGAAAACTTATAGTATAGCTGTATATTACCTGTATAATAAGAATGAGTTTCATGAAGTTTCTGTGTTGGAAATTAACTGCCATGAGTTTCGAACCCACATGGCAAAAGCTCTGACCAGTTACAAAATGTTGAATTCCCTATGCTATGTTTTTAAACATCACGTTATCGTTGGGGCATGTTAATATACTTTGCATCCATCTATTTATAAATTATAGCCTCTTTCGGAGCATTCTTCCGAAAAATCCGAAGATGCGCGACGGGTTCGTAAGCAGTCGGAAAACATACTTTCGGTTTGAAATAGGCAAAAGCTTTTTGTTTATTTATTTGTTATTCTTGAACATATTCATGACTATTTGGTCAGATCAGATGCAGTGGGTCATACTTTCAGTAAAAGTCTAAGCTACAAACTCTGGTTTTCATAAAATACTCGTTCGGGCGTTAGTAGAGGACCTTTAAAATAAACTCGGGAGAAAACTTTGATATTAGAAATTTTTGCGATTTCATAATTTATCGTTTCTATTTCTGTTAACTTTCATATTTACGAATTATTCTTCTGACAAAGCCAGTAATTAGACAAAAGTTGTCTCAGGGAAATATTATTGAGTAGGTTTTAGGTCTGTTTGACATTGAAATTAATTCCAGGACCCGTCTTAATCAGAACATTTTATCGCAGTTAGTTTTTAAACAAGTTTCGAGATTCTAGACGAAAGTCTTTTTAAGGTATTAGATCACTAATAGTAATGTTTACAAATTAGTCTTTGCTTGTTATATTCTGAAAGGTAACCGTGTTTTGCACTATTTTGCAATTTTTAAACAACTTTTACCGTGCCGCTTTTTATAGATTTTGTATAACTTATGGTATCTCCTCAAGCTCAAATAGAGACAAATTTCAAAGTGATAGCCACTATCCAAAACGTTTGCAGAGAACTCATTTTACCATTAATTTTAATAAAAGAAACATCAAACTATTGGTAAACAATTATAAAACACAAAACAAAAATGTAAATATAATTTTTTCTATGGTGCCTCAAGTAAACGGATTAAATGAGACAGAATTCATACTTCAACATTGAAAAAATAAGG
This sequence comes from Mercenaria mercenaria, assembly GCF_021730395.1. Classification (NCBI taxonomy): domain Eukaryota; kingdom Metazoa; phylum Mollusca; class Bivalvia; order Venerida; family Veneridae; genus Mercenaria; species Mercenaria mercenaria. The sequence continues at coordinate 30,300,855 of NC_069379.1, forward strand.
TCGAATGCTGTGTTTCTGTTTTGAATTTTGCTTACTCCAGTTAAAAATAACCTTAGGGCAGACGTAAAACCTACCTTAATTTCTTCGACAATATATAATCTAAGAGTGAAAGCGAAATAGAGAACTTTCACCGTGTGTAACTCAATATTTTTAAAAATGTGTAACTCTACCCCTTCTGTTTAAGTAGTAAATTCACTTTGAACACCAAGAAATCGCTTATAAGACTCATCTTTTTTTCATTTTTGTACAAGAAATCGATAATAAGTCTTGAAAGAAGTAAAAACTTACTAGAAAAAAAGGAAAATAAGGAAAAAAATTTTAGTCCTAGTAGGGCTTGAACCTACGCCCCCTAAGAATTGCAGTAAAAGTAGGTTTATGGTAGGAATTGAATACTCTTCAAAAAGGAGGTTCTCTATTAGTGATCTAATACCTTAAGGCAGACTTTTGTAGAACAGCCAATAGTATTATTTACCTGGTCACCGGTTAAGTACGAATTTCTCATGCCTCTATAATACTGTACCCAATAGAAGAAGGGAAGGTCTGGTAATTATTATATATTTCTTAGATGATTTATACGTTATATTAATAGGGAATCGATCCTACCGATTTTTGTCGCAGAGCGACGAAAATCGGGATCGATCCCTATACGGTAACTTGCGATATACCGAATGAGATATATACTATCAAATTAAAAACTGTGTCCGTTTTTTCCTTGTGCCTAATAGGCGTCCACATAACTTGTCTGAACCGCAACGTCTTGCACATCAGTACAAATATGGAAAGTATTGTTTTTATTCGTAAATCTACCTTTTAAATAATACGGAATCGATGCTGTCATTAGACAGTTCTTTTCAAATCTTATGTGATGAGTTGAAGTCGGATCGATTCCCGATAGAGGCAGTGCCTTATTTCATATAAGACCTCTTCAAAACAAAGTAGCTGGTAGGTAAATGTTGAATAACATTCCTTTATAATCTAAAAACGGTCGTTCAGTACTTTTGGAAATATGTGTAACACAGACGTTCTCTGACGGATAGACAGACGTACATATCTGTTCCGTAGCCGTAGCGTATTTAAACGTATTAGCGGCTGATGGCCCATTCAGGCTCCCGTAGAATCGACATTTATTAAATGAAGTTCATTTTGAAAATATTTCTGAAATGTTTAGGTCTGCAGCACTCAAATACGGAAATATCGGACATCCAAGGCATATGACACTTGTAGACAACATCATAATGGACCTTTTGAACAATTTGACGAAGTTCCAAGCATCTCCATATACCTTTGCGCTGTTACGGACCCCTGTGGAAATTATGTGTTTTCCAAGTGAAAATATTTTTCGTAGATGAAAAGCTGAGCTGTTGTGCTAAAGGCACTGAAAATTTAATCCCCATTAACGAAAAAGAAAAAGAATAACTTTTTTAGACGGGGTGATCCCTGTGCATGAGCCCTGACTATTGACCAGTGCCAATTCTTTCAAATTTCATTTTCTTCACTTCCGGGAAAAGCTGACGTCATTTTCTGTGTTGTTGTGAGATTGTATGAAAATATGCCGGCCATCCTAATGATATATCCACCTCATAGTGATAGTAATATTATTAACCGGATCTTATCACTGGCATGCGTATGTTTTTCTACCGCATATATATTTATCATAATCGTCTTCATTCGCCAATGTCTATTACATATCTAAACATTTTCTATATAAACTGTCTAGATTCATTATTTAAACACTATCAAAATGGTATTTTTGAAATTTGAAACTTCAAATGCATTTTCCTTTATGATTTTAAAGGGCATATAGTGACTATGCGGAGCATATTCTCGTTTCGCGTTCGCAACGTTAAGATTGTTTACGCCCGTAACGTCTTCATAAAAACACGCATTTTACGGAGATTAAACATAGAAAACATAGTTTGTTTCATTTTTCAGAAACTTTTAATTTCCAAAGTGTATAATTTTGGATTTGTATTTAGTATAAAAAATCACTGCAAAGAATAATAATATAAAAAAATAAACGTTCGCTTTGGGATTATAAGCATGATATATTATGGCTGTGATTGAATTATGAATAATGTACAGCGTTTATTTTTACACAAGGTAAAACAATGTTATCTCTCTTTGCCTGCTTAAATGAATGAATATACTTTTGTTTTGCAGTGTTTGTATGGATGGTGTCTTCGAGGAATTGGTGTAAGTAGAAGCTGCATTATCTGTGGATAATTTAAACTAATGTTTTATCACATAATTAAAAAGATTTTATATGTTACATGATACCTTAATATCCAACCCACTAACGTATAAAAACTGGAATTAAGACATTCTGTTATGAGTATTGTATTTTTTGAAACCATTGTTTATTAAGATCATATCAGTAGTCAGGACCCTGAGCTATAGAAAAGTGAAATTTATTGCCAAGCATAGTGACTGTTTAAATGGCTTAACGCCTATATCTTGAGGAACTTTTAGTAACTACATTTTTGTCGAATAGCGAAATTGTTTTTTTTTCAAGAGTGCGTCTAATATGGCAGCGATTCGTCTTTACGGCAGTTGATGTCTTTGCATTAGGACTGCATGTTTCTAAAGTATGAACTAAAAAATTTTATTTCACAAATGAATTGTCAAATGGCTTAATATTTACATAGAATTAAATATTGATGGATACATTGTATAGATATTACATTAAATTGTTGTATAACTTTTGAAAATGCATTTTTAAAAGATTGTCATGATAATTTTATTAATCATCCGGTTTGATATGGACATGAATCATGTATAAAATATAAAAATATTTGACTTGTTAATTATATGTAACAACATGATTGTGAAAACTAAATTGTTTACAATTTCCAAAACGCTTAATTATTCCCTCTTCAGCAACACTGTATTTAACTCGTGCAAATGATACCAGTGCTTACGTCCATGCGCAATGCGTACTTCAGATAAAATTCTTCTTTTACTTTATTTCAGTTAGAAATAGTGGCTGATTTTCTTATTTTTTATTATAAATTACACCAGGCAGTAACTTATTATACAAACATCATCGCATAAGAAAGATGTATGAATTGACGTTTATACATTATTGCATCATTATGTTATCTACAATTATATTTGAATCGTCATGAAAGATGAAGTTCGTCATTTAAGAACAGAATTTCACCTAATATGACCTGTCAAAATTTACCCATTCAAGGCTGTATTTCTATTTTAGGCCTGTTTTGTGTCCTTTTTTGTAAATGCGTGTTGTGTCTAATATTTGACATACATTTACAGAGCTATTCAAACACCATGTAAATTGTTGGTTTAATTAGCAAACGGCATGTGGTTTTATATGGATCCAGTAGCTGTTAAATAGGTCAAGCAAAGCTAAAGGTCCGATAGACATAGTTACATTCCAAGAAAAGAGCATTACGAAACAAACCCTTACGAATCAGTATACCGCCTTGGAATTGTTAGTTGCAAACCACCAATTGGGACCTTAAGCAAGTTCATTGCAAATTAAACCTTTTTTTTTGTCCTGACCATGTGTTAGAATAAGATTAGGGATGTCACGCTTTCCATTATTCCGGCCCGTCTCGGCAGGTCAGTATTACAACAGAAACACTATTTTTGCTCAGAGAAATAAACTACATTCTCAAAATATAGCATTGTAATTTAGATCAATTTGTTCTCATTGAAGAATTTAATCATAAACCTGTTTTAGGTATTTCATGTGTATTTACTAAATACAGAATGTATGTCTTTATCACGCTTGTTAGTTTTGAATAACATAATAGTAAGCTGAATACAACGTCAGAGATCACTTTCTTATGATTACCCTACTTGACTTTAAAAAAGCAGAGATAGTTCAGAAGTAGTACGTCAAATGGTAAGGTTTTATTTTTTTGTAAAATATGAAACTAGAACTGATTTTTGCTTTTCACAGGTACTTTGTGAAGGTTGTCGTTGGCTTATAAGAGTAAGTAAATTCCATAAAAATGTTGATTTGCATTTAAGTAAAATATATAATAATAAATATAATCAAAAAAAATCATAAACTTGCCTGACATATTTCAGTTAGGTTTGAAAGGCTTTAAAAAGGCCGTAAAAAGTCGCACCGACTTCATCTTAGTGTTGTTATATTTTTCTGGTCCTTAGGGATCATTGATTTCAATTAATTTAGATTCAAAGATTGAATACTGCTTAAACCGGTGCTAGGGGACGTGGCAGTGTTGCATTTTCCGTTACTGCTCATGAACAGACTCAATCAAACCGAGTCTGCAGTTTTCACTGTTTGCATTGTTCTCAGTGCTTCCGAGGGATCTACTTTCCAGATTTTATTTACTATAATGTATCATGCATTGTAGATTATTGGGAAAATTGTATAGATAACTAGGCTCTTAGCTAAAAGAAGCAAAGTTAAAAATACAATGGGGCTCCCCTTAGATACACCACTGGGGATTTATAAAGCTGCATGCTTAAAATACAAGAACATTTGAGGATTGGGTCGCCCCTCGTATATTGTCCCTAACCTTCTGGTATACATACACTTATATATAGAATGTGTATACACTGAGTCAGGAGATGCGCTTTACACACCTTTGTTCCTAAAAAGCTGCATTTTCAAAGCCTAGAATTCAGATCTGAAAGCCTTTAAAAATCAATGGGAGTATGCAACCTCAGCCCCCATCCCTAATATGTCATGATCAATATTCAGGTTTGGTTATACGTTTGGGCTCATTTATCTTTAAGAGATCAATTATACAATTAATGTGTATGTAAAAGCCATTGCTTTTTATCATTTTTGCTCAGAGAAATTAACTACAATGCTCAGAATATGGAATTGTAATTTAGGTCGATTTGTTCTTTTCTAAGAATTCGATCAAAGACCTTCGTTTTGATATTCCATTTGTATTTACTCAATGCAGAATGTATGTCTTTATCACGCTTGTTAGTTTTGAATAACATAAGTATAATAATAAGCTGAATACAACATCTGAGATCAGTTTTTACGATTACACTATTTTTGATTTTAAAAATGCTGAGGTACTTTAGATGTTGTATGACAAATTGTAAGGCATCTTATTTTAATTTCAAAATATGCAAACAAGAACTGACATTTACTTTTACAGCTACTTGGTGATGGTTGTCGTTGGCTTATAAGAGTAAGTAACATCTGAAGGGTAAGAAACACAAGATAACTCTCTCCCATATATCTGCTTTAAGGGTAAAGAATACAATGGGCTGCAGTTAAACCCTTTTAAAGTACTTTAAGTTTCGACCTTATATATGTCTTTGGAAGATTACCTTTTAACATTCAGAGCAAGAGCGGTCAATTATTTTTTGCCTCAAAGTGAAATAAGTTATTGTATATTTAGTTGATGAAAAGTCCATAAATGTGTTGATTTGCATCGAAGTAAGTATATATGTCTAAAGTTGCACGAAAAGTGAAAAAAATATCAGAAACTTGCCAAGTAAATATTTCAGTAATGTTTGCAAATAATTGTCTACGCCAGTTGTATTTATCTGTATATTTCTATTTAATTGCCCACAATGAGCCCTGAGAGTAGCATGTGGGTTAATTAGAATGTTTGGAACAACTGAATTAAAATACTAATACGGTCATACCAGTTTTAATGCAGTAAGAAAAGTTTCATAAGCTTTGTCTAAGTTGATTGTATATTGCTGTTAAGCAAAACCATAGCTACTGTTTTTCACTGAATATGAACTCTCCTGACTAATTGTTGCCAATTTAACTTATCAATTATTTGACTTCTTTGACAATTTGTATCGCTTAAAGGACTTAAGAATATTAACTTCGATTTTGATTTTCAATAAATTTGTCAGGTCACTTAAACTTTGCTTTCCTCTTCAAGCAGTTTTACTCTGTCTCCTATTTGAAACAATCATTTGAATAGTACATGAAATGATTTTGTACAAGAGTTATTATCTTTACAATATACGAATAATTATGTATCAGAAAATGTCTATAACCTGAAGTAAACACTGAAATAAATTTAACAATTGAACTGAATTCAATAATAAACAAAAATATTCTATCATAATGGTCAAATCTATATGTAATTGAATAATAGTAGGAAAGATAGTTCTTACAAGCTTAGAAAAGCATTTCCAGAAACAATAAATATGCTGTCAGACCGTTGAAACAAAGAATAACAAGTCATACAGCTAGTTTAACCATTTACTCGTAGGCCGTGATGATGTATCAAGTAGACAAGTAGGCGGTAAAAGCCTGAAAAAAGACATATAAGTTGTTTTATAACAAATGACCATATATGTATATACGTGTTACATTTGACCTTAAATCTTACATTTAACCATTTATACTTTATATATAGCCTTAACAATGTTTAACTGCAGATGTCAGCATTCAATTATTATATCAAACCTACTAGTAATAATTTAACCAATACAAAATGCACCCATGGTTCGAATATATTTAAGAACGAATCCATTTCAAAAACACCAAAAATGCATACTGAGCAATGCAGAGCGATATAATGTACATATACTCAATACAAATCATGTATATAAACTGATATACCCGATAACTTACAGCATGTGGGGGCATAAAGGGTTTAAAAGGATTGAAATGTAGCGAGAAAATATTTCTGCCGCCATGAAATCATACCACGTGGACAAAACATGGAAACAGAAGAAAAGTAAAAACCAAATTGTACTCGTGTAGCGAAAAGTACCGAAAAGAGATGCGGCGGTGAGTGATACCACACAGAGTTATCACAGTAGATGAGACAGCACACTCCCCGCCTGATATCTCACACAAGATATCACTATATCAGTTCATATTCACGACATACAAAGTACAACTTAAATGCCAAGAATAAATATGTTAATTATATTTGTACTTGAATTGATTTTGCAAAAATTACAAAATATGAATTCTATTCAGAGTTCTGCACATATAAACTATCTGGGTCCCTTCAGACAAAATCCAAATGCAGCTCTGGAATTAGAAAACATGTGCTTTAGGATTGATATAGATATACCTTTTAATTACTAGTTAACAAAAATAATGTTAACTTTGACCGAAAAACTTTTTCAAAATGTCCCTATAATATACAGCAATCAAGAGAAAAGCTGAGTAATCATATGAAAAGAGCCAAAGGCAATGCTACCTGCACTAGAGCGCAGGAGTGATGGCACAATAAAAGTTCTTATAACAACTCCATTGCTAAAGGTGCGTCTTATCAATGAGAATATGTGGTACAGTAAACACACATAAATTAAGTTTTAACAACAGTTATAACAATATTAAAGTTCAAGCATACTAAATGTTATGAATTACTTTTCTGATTTCACAAGAAGAACAAGTTCATGAACAGGTCTTATATAAGTACTTAATTTTCCATCCTTGAACACAATAATTTCAACTGTTCGAATTTTTCTTGTCATTACTGAGAAACACTCTTGTTACCCCTGGCCAAAGGCCAAAAATTCCTACACACTTCTTTGTCTTTAAGTAGAACAACATCACCCACGCTTAATGGTTCTTGTTCATAGTTCCATTTTCTACGAGTTTGCAGAGTATTTAAAAACTCTCTTTTCCATTTACTCCAGAATAGCTCTGCAAGGTATTGTACCCGTTTCCATTGTGCACCATATAAAGACTTAACATCTAAATTGCTCACATTTGTGTTGTCACATACAGACTTAGATGTAAGTAACATGGATGGACTTAAAACTTCAGGATTATCCGGGTCATTTGAAACTGGGACAATGGGTCGGGAATTTATTATGGCAGTGACCTCAGCCATCAGTGTGACTAATACATCATGTGTAAGTGTTGTAACAGGCTTTAGCATAGATTCCAAAACTCTCCGAGCTATGCCAATCATTCTCTCCCAAGAACCACCCATGTGTGAGGAATGTGGAGGATTGAAAACCCACTCACAACCATGTGACTGTAAGAAATTCTTAACTGGACGATCTTCTACAAATATAGTATCAATACCAAGAAGGTCTGTGGCACCTACAAAATTAGTGCCACGGTCAGATCGAAACTGTTTCACTGTTCCTCTCAGAGAAACAAACCTACGCAGAGCGTTAATGAAAGCTGAAGAAGACATTTCATCAATGACCTCAATATGCACGGCCCTGATAGTGAGGCACGTGAACAATACTGCCCATCTTTTAGAACTTGCTTGGCCGCCACGAGTGCGTCTGGTTACAACTGACCAAGGGCCAAATACGTCAACATCTACGTAAGTAAAAGGTGCAGATTGTTGAACCCTATCCACGGGAAGTTCCGACATTTTCTGACTTAAGCATTTGCCTCTGAGCTTTTTACATGTTACACAATGATATATCAGGGAGTTGACTAACCGTTTTCCACCTGTAATCCAATATCCTGCATCTCGGACCGCTCCTTCTGTAAGCTGCCGTCCTTGATGCTTAACAAGAGTGTGAAAGTGACCAACCAAAAGTCTGGCAACATAATGTTTCCCAGGAACTATAACCGGATGTTTCTGATCAAGGTCAAGGTTACTCTTACTTAATCGACCACCAACACGCATGACACCATTTTCATCTAAATACGGATCAAGGGTCAAAATGGGCGAGTTTTTAGGAATATTATGTTGACCTTTCAAACAACTGACCTCTTCCTTGTAGAATTCAGTTTGAACAACCCTCAAGATGAGAGATTCAGACAACTTCTGAAAATCAGGACTCCTAGCTTGTGAACAAGTATGGTAGCCAGCGCATGGTTTATGCTTACCATGAGAAATTGCCAAATGTCTGAGGATGGAAATAGCCGTTACAAGTTTTGACCAAGAAGAAAACTTGTCAGATCTGTGACTACCCAGCTGATCATAATCTTGAACACTTGTCGCGCTAACATTAACTTGGGGACGGATCACTTTGTCCTGATCAGGATCAATAATAGGAAAAAACTCTGGTATTGGGGCTGACCTGTTTGATAAGTAGTCCGGACCAGACAACCAAGTGCTACTTTGTAACTCTGAAGGACTAACACCTCTACTTCCTACATCAGCAGGGTTCAAGGCAGAAGGAATATAATTCCACTGTTTAGGTAGACTAAAACGCCTAACCTTCTCAACACGATTGGCCACATATGTGTAGAAACGCCTAGTATGGTTATTAATGTAACCCAACACGATATTACTATCTGTGTAAAATCTGATATCATGTAACTTCACCTGCAACTGATCAACAGCAGTTTGAGCAATTTCAACTGCCAGCACTGCACCACAGAGTTCAAGGCGAGGGATTGTGTGCCCTTTTTTGGGTGCTACCTTGGACTTCCCTAAAACAAAACCTACACGAACCTCGTGATTACTTGTTTGACACACAAGATATGCTACTGCTGAGACAGCAATTTCTGATGCGTCACAGAAAACATGTAACTCTACACTAGATGTATCACTCAGAGACACATCAAGGTAGCTCCTGGGAACCTTAAATGAACTAAGCTCACGAAGTAGGGTTTCCCACTTATGCCATTTCACCTAAATGCTAAGGGGTATAGGATCATCCCAGTTGCACTGCTCTGAAATTATGTCCCTGAGTATGAGCTTGCCTACTATAGTAAAAGGGGCAAGAAAACCTAGAGGATCAAACACAGAGTTGACCGTGGATAAAATTTTTCTCCGAGAGATGACTTGGGCAGGTAGTATGACATTAAAAACAAAACAATCTGCATTCAGATCCCATCCAAGGCCAAGACTACACTGTGTCGGTAACCTTTCTCCAAAGTCTAGACTTTTCAAGTCTTTGGCAAGGCCATCTGTGGGAAATGACCTCATAACGTTCTTATCATTGGACGCGATCTTGTGAAGACGCAAAGAACTTTGACCTAGAGCTACTTGAGTGCGCTTCAATAAATCCACAGCTTCTTGAGCACATGGAAAAGAAGTCAAACCATCATCTACATAGAAATCATTGTGTACAAAAACCTTAATGTCTTCATCACATTCTTCAACAGATCTACGAAGCCCGTATGTCGCAATGGCAGGAGACGGGCTGTTGCCAAATACATGTCTTGCCATGCGATACTCGATCAAAGGTTTTTCTACATCATTATCTTCATACCAGAAGAACCTTAAAAAGTTCCTATGTACTTCATCAACCTCAAAGCAGTAAAACATTTGTTCTATGTCTGCAGAGATTGCTACAGATTCTCTGCGAAATCTCATGAGAACACCCAGAAGACTATTTGTAAGATCGGGACCAGTTAATAATACCGAATTCAAAGACACTCCCTTAAATGTTGACGATGAGTCAAACACAGCTCTAACGTGACCGGGTTTCTTCGGGTTATATACCCCAAAGATAGGCAGGAACCAACACTCTTCATCTTCACCTAAAACTGGGGCAACTTCAGCATGACCATTAACCAATATTTTAGTCATAAACCCGACCATGTGACTTTTCTTTTCAGGGTTTCTCTGTAAACTAACATGGAGAGACTTTGCACGCCGCAGGGCCTCTGACCTATTGTTAGGCAAGCGTTGCCTAGGCGATTTAAATGGAAGGGGAGCAGTCCATTTACCTTCATTGGTCTTTCTGAAACCGTGATCCATGATATCAAGGAACTCTCTATCTTCAATTGAAAGAGAAGGTTTATCATCATCAATATGTCTCACAAATAAGGGGTCATACATACCATTGACCTTGTCTTCCACATAAAACTGACTGGTGCAGGGTTCGAACAATGTGGGGCGACCATTGTTTAACACATGAATCTTGCTAACATTGACCACATCTGGAGTGTGTGTCTTACCTAGACACATCTCTCCTATGACGACCCACCCAAGACCTACATGTTGCGCAAAGGGAGCACCTGGGGGTCCCAAAATTTGGTCTCTAATGTGATGAGCCTCAACAAGATCTCTACCGATAAGAAGCAAGATCTCTGCCTGATCATTGATCTCAGGTATAAGACCAGCAATGTGTGAAAGACGGGGATGACAACTTACGTCTCGAGGGGAGCAAATCTCATTCCTGTTATTAGGAATGTCAGGACATTCTATGAGGGTTGGTAATGAATAACTCACGCTACCATTGACAGACGAAACAATGCAATCACTAGCACGGCGCCCATGTGCAACATGAGTGCCGACACATGAATTTATAGTGTACTCAAAATCTGGACAATCAATTTGTAAGAAAACAAACAATCTGGATCTCGCCAATGACTTATTACTTTGTTCATCTAACATGGCATAACATTGTACAATATTTTCAGGATATTTTGAATTAACAACATTTACTAAAACAAGTTTAGCACATGATTTTGAAATTTGTGAAGCACCACATATCTGAGTACAACTGTTTGACACAGAATCTCTTGGGTAATCAGCTCTCTGGTTCGCTCCATCTCTGTTTTCGCCCTCCCCGCCATAAGGATTTACAGAAGGTTGAGGTGATGGATCTACATGCAATGCACCTGGATGGTTGACATTGCCACAAACACAACACTTTATTGACACTTTACATTCATTTGCTTTGTGATTATTGAATTCACAGCATTTGAAACAAATATTATTATCTTTCAGAAACTGCTTTCTTTCACTTAAACTTTTCAATCTAAATGCCCTACACTTATTTAAACTGTGGGATAACTGGTGAAGCGGGCAGAATCTAGTAGATTTCCTAATCTGGATATGGTTAGAAACTTCAGTTTTTCTGCTGGTCACAACAGGAACTTGCTTTGAGGATGCAGTGTTAAATTTCAGACGTTCAGCAACAGTAGTTACACTCGGGTCATTCCTTATCTTTGCCTGTTCATGAATAAAGTTAACAAATTCTTTCAGTGGCGGGAAATACACATTCTTCTCCCGCTTATAACGATTCGCTCTTGTAGCCCATTTTTCCTGGACTGATCCCGGCAGCTTGCAAGTAATTGAAGAAAGCCCAACCGACGAGTCATAATAAGCGAGAGGGACAGCGTATGCACTATCTTCTTTAAGTGCTAAAATTTCTGACAAAAGATCATCAAGCTCATACCACTTTGTCGTGTCCGAGAGAGTCAATCGCGAGAATTGTTCAACGCGTTTCTGTATCAACTTGTGTACTATTTCTGGTGCACCATATCGTTCGTCGAGACGCTCCCAAATCTTTGAAAGACCCAAACACTGATCCTTACTATACACTGTTTTCAGATTTATTGCATGCTTTCGAGAATCTGGTCCAAGATACTTGATGAGCAGATCAACCTCTTCTGAAGCATTGATATTCATATCTGAGGTCACTTGTTGGAAACTGGTTTTCCACACTTGATAGTTTGCTGGGTTATCATTGAAATTCGTAATTCTCGAGAATATAAGTTCTTTCTTCAGAATATAATTTGTAAAATCTTCGACTGTGGAACTTTGCACTGGGCAGGTATTACTATCAAAGAATTTCTTGATTTTCTCATCTTTGTCCATTTCCGGAAGTTTAAGTTTTACCGAATCTTTCTTTTCACTAATATCATCAGCACTTCCTTCGTTTTCTAAAATCTCAACTTCAGTTTTCAACTCTTCCGCAGCCTTTTCTTTTTGGAGAATTAATAAATCAGCTTCAATTTCCTTGTTTTTCTGTTCCAACCTGGCCTTTTCTTTTATGAGTTCTACCTCCTTTTGTGCAAATTCTACACTTCTTTGAGCAGCTTTCATTTTACTGAGTTTCTTTTTCATTTCAGATGAACCACATTTAGATGAATGCTTTGATTTAGAAAATACACCTTCTATAACGTCTTCCAAAATCCCTTGACGTCGTTTTTCTATTCTGTCGCGAAACTGAGCAACATCACTCTGAATCTTTGAAAGGTGCGATTGAAACAACCCTTTTAAATGATCACTTTCTTCTGTTTTGGTTGCAGTAAGAAAATTAATGTAAGTTGCACCTGTAGCTTCATAAGATGATAAATCAGAGTTCAAATTATCGACCAACTTTTGCAGTTGTGCAACACTCTCTGATGAGAAATCCTGACACAAGGCAGAAGAAATCTTTTCTTCCTGTACCGACAGTCTCTTCTCAAAATCAGTAACCCTATTCTTGAACGACTCCATGGCCTTAAAAGTGAGTGTTCGTAATTTGCGTGTCGTCATGCAGATTTACAAAATGTGAAAAATCGTATCAGCTCTTGATGCTCAAATGCTGCTTTTACTATGCTGTCAGACCGTTGAAACAAAGAATAACAAGTCATACAGCTAGTTTAACCATTTACTCGTAGGCCGTGATGGTGTATCAAGTAGACAAGTAGGCGGTAAAAGCCTGAAAATAGACATATAAGTTGTTTTATAACAAATGACCATACATGTATATACGTGTTACATTTGACCTTAAATCTTACATTTAACCATTTATACTTTATATATAGCCTTAACAATGTTTAACTGCAGATGTCAGCATTCAATTATTATATCAAACCTACTAGTAATAATTTAACCAATACAAAATGCACCCATGGTTCGAATATATTTAAGAACGAATCCATTTCAAAAACACCAAAAATGCATACTGAGCAATGCAGAGCGATATAATGTACATATACTCAATACAAATCATGTATATAAACTGATATACCCGATAACTTACAGCATGTGGGGGCATAAAGGGTTTACAAGGATTGAAATGTAGCGAGAAAATATTTCTGCCCCATGAAATCATACCACGAGGAAAAACACGGAAACAGCAGAAAAGTAAAAACCAAATTGTACTCTTGTAGCGAAAAGTACCGAAAAGAGATGCGGCGGTGAGTGATACCACACAGAGGTATCACAGTAGATGAGACAGCACAATAAATAACTGAAATGCGGAAACAGCTATTAAGAAAAAAGCATTAAAACAGTATTAAAGGAAACTCTGATTTAAAGCTTGAAAGCAATAACTGACATTTACTTTTACTTCTTTTGCAAACAAGAACTGAAATTTACTTTTTACAGGTACTTGGTGATGGTTGTCGTTGGCTGTTAAGAGTAAGTAAGAATGATAAGAAACACAAGATAATTATCTCTACCATATATCTGCTTAAATGTGAACGAATATAATCGGCTGCAGTTAAACCCTTTTAAAGTACTTTTAAATTTCGTCCTTATATGTCTTTGTGAGATTACCTTTTAACATTCAGAGCAGGAGTGGTCAATTTCTTTTTGCCTCAAAGTCTAACATGTTATTGTATATTTAGTTGAAGAAAACTTCATAAATATGTTGATTTGCAGTAAAGCAAAATATATCTGTCTTAAGTGGCATGAAAAGTGAAAAAAAAATCAGAAACTTGCCTTGAATATTTCAGTTAGGTTGAAAAGAGTTGTTTTTTTAGATAATGCTTGTTCGTTTTCTTTCTTGATTCCCCTGTACAAAGGAATATGATAATAAAATTAGCGCTTTTAAAATTTGTACTTGTATGCAATATTACAGAGACTGTTATTTCATTTTGTTTCTGAAAATACAATAACTAAAGTTCTTTCGTAAGAAAAGTTGA